>NC_034426.1:4155034-4198586 GCF_002078875.1 Numida meleagris
CCCCCCCCCCAACCCCGCTGGGAGAGAGCCCACATCCCACACCTGATGGTGTTATTTTTATTTTTTTGGAGGGGGGAAAGCCCTGAGCGCTCGCAGCACCTGCTGCTGGGTGCGCGGTCTGCGGATGTTTGGCATTCCCCAGCGCCGCGCTTCCGAGCCGGGGGCGAGCGGCACGGTGCGGGTTCCATCTTCCCAGTGGCAGCTGTGCAGCGTCCCGGTGGTGTTCTGTGCACACGGTGATGGGGCATCACCATGGCGAGGGGCAGCAGGGAGAGGAGAAGTGGAGGTGCTGGGTAGGAAGCGGCGTACCCACGGATGGAGCCCCCCACGCCGTGCCCAGCCCAGTGCAGCAAAGGGGCAGTGGGATGCGTGGAGCCTTTGGGCATGGTCTGTTTGGGGGGCACGGAGCCCAGCACGGTTCTGTGGAGCTGTTTCGCTGCACTAAGTGCTGAGCTGTGAGCGTTGCAGTGTGGGGCTGAGCCCCGCTTCCCTGCTCGGATGCTGTCGGCACACACGCCTCAGAGACCATTCAATGCAGACCTATGTAACTTTATCCCGTGTTCGTTACAAGCCGTAATTGAAAAACAATCTTGGGGTTTTCCTTCCCGTCCCCTGAGGGATGGGGATTCTGGCTGCGAGCTGGGAAAGGCTGCGCCGTGCCACGCTGTGCCCCAAACCAGCCCCACGGAGCCCCTCTATGGCCCTATAGGGCGAGTGTTCAATGCACAGCGCCCAGAGGTGCCCAGCGTGGGCTGGAGGCGGCTGTGTCGGGTGGGAAGTTGAGAGGAGGAGAAGTCTGTTGTGGGCCGAGGGGCGGAAGGAAGCTGAGGCTTAGGGAGGGAAACGTGAGCTCGCCGGGCTGGGACGGGGCTCTGCCATTGCTCTGCTATTGTGGAGGTAAAAATAGCCACCGGGTGGTTGGCGGGGACGCTCCCGGAGCTGGGCAGGTGAGCAGCACCCGTCAGGAGAGCAGGACGGTGTCCTCTGCACCAAAAGCGCTGTTATTTCCCCAACAAGGAGCCCTGGCAGGCAATCCTGTATTGCTGTTATGGCTTTCTGTCCCTCTGACTACGCTGAGGGCCGGTCTGGGGCCCTGGCGGTGGCACAAAGGCCACCAGGAGGAGGTGGCTCGGTCTCCATCTCCCATCCGTGCGGGCCGCAGAGCAAACACGGAGGCGATGCGTTGGGCGCGATGCTCGCCGTGCCCCCGGAGCGCTCCCCATCCTGTTTTTAGCCGCTCTCTGCAGCACCCCGGGGCCGTGCACCCTGCTCGCTGTGCCAGCGGCGTCACCGCGGCCGAGGACCTCGCGGTGTCACATTGCTGCAGCGCCCGCTCGTGACCCAGGGATCTCCCCGGCGCGGACACGTGGGGACGGCTGAGGTCAGCCTCTGTGCTGGGGGTCAGCAGGTGCCTGGCTTTCCTTTGAGTGGCATAGACGTTGCTGGAAGCCGAGCAGCGGGACCCCCTCCTTGCACGCACCCCAGCCTGGCCGCGCTCTGCGGGGCGAAAGGGAAACATCTCTTTATTAGGGTTGTTTCCTTAAATAAAGCCCTTGGAGCAAGTGCTGGCCTGGCTGCTCTGCCGTCCCATGGCCAGCGCTGCGTTATTAACACCTCATTAGTTGTTAGTTCCTCCCTGCTCCTCTGGCTCAGCAAATCCCGGTGGCTTTGTCCTTACTCCCTGACTCCCACCTCTCCGGAGACCACATTATTTTTTTTTTCCGTGGTCCTTTGCGCTTCTGCTGACGGCTGAAATTTCGTTTCTTCTTCTGGAGGTCAGGAGCTCACTTTGCCTTGCAGCTCCTTCTCCTGGTGCGTGCCGACACGCACCGCGCTGCACGGGGCGCATCCCCGCGGCTTATCGGCAGCGCTCGGCATCGCCCGGCTGCCAGCAGCTGGCTCACACTGCAACCTGGGCTTCCACTTGGCCGCTCCCCAGGAATCTTTTCATTTATTTATATATTTATTTATTTTTTCCCCCTTCTAAAATCTCGAATTGCTTCCCCCAAGTGATGGCAGCAGCAGGACGCGGCTCTGCGCCAATGGCGTTCGCGGTGCAGGTGGGTTAGAGGCGATGGCACCCCACGTCTTCGGGTGGGCGCCCCACGGTCTCGCTTGTCATTCTGCGGCCACTGGGGCTCAGCTTGGATGCTAGGAACAATTTCTTCACCCAAAGAGTGGCGATGCAGTGGCACAGCTGCCCAGGGAGGTGCTGGGGGCACTGTTCCTGGAGGTGTTAAGAGCCATGGGGACACGGCACTGAGGGATGTGGTCACTGGGCACGGTGGGTTGCATTGGGTTGGACTTGATGACCGTAGTGGTCTTTTCCAACCTCAGCCATTCTGTGATTCCCGTATTCCTCTGTCCTGCTGCGTAACCCAGGCTATGACCGCTGGCAGACCTCCCTTGCCGAGGGCTCTGCCTCCTTCCGTGGGAGCACGCTGCAGTGGGGCTGGGGGTGAATTGCCCCGAGTTGCCCAAAAGCCCCCGTGGATTTGCACTTGCTTTGCCTCCCAGCGCCCTGCCCGGGGATGCTGTCTGTGCCATGGAAGTTATTTTGAGAAGTGGGGCAGCGCTGTTGGCATGGAGGGGAGCGGAGGCACCGAGATGAAAGGTAAATCTGCAGAGATAATTGGGAGCTGCTTCCTGCAGGAATCAGGTGAAGGCGTGTGCGATGGGGGGCGGGGGGGGGGGAAGTCTCTGCAGTGCTGGGGGTGCCCCGAGCCCCCTGCTGCTCCCATGGAGGGGTCCTGGACCCACTGTGGGCAGGGGGCGATGGGGAGCTGTGCACCCCGCTGCCTCCTCCAGGCCTGCCGGACATTGCTCCTTCAGGCTTCATTTTTATAAACTGCCCTTTGAGATTTTGTCATCCCTGTGCAGATGAAAGGAAGATGCTGCGGTGCCTCTGTGCGTGTCTCCGTTGCAGCTGGGTGGCCCAGCTTTCTGTTTGGGGTTTATCATTTTTTGAGGTGCTTTGGGTTTTGGTTTTTTTTCCCTCTCTAATCTCTCCGGGCTTCACATCTTGGCTTCCAACCCCTTGGTTCTGGGCAGCCAGTCCCTCTCCTGCTCCATCCCTCCTGGGGATCAATGGGGAGGAGCACAGCCCCCAGGGTAGATCTGCCTTCTTGGCAACACTGGCCATGCCCACTTGGATTGGCAGCAGGAGACCCCCTTCATCTCCCCACAATCCCCTTTGGGCTGCTGTGCGCTCAGGGAGCTGCAGCCCTGCATTGTAGTGCTGAAGGGCAGTAGCTGAGCCTTTAAATTCTGTGCCAGTGATGGATGGATGCGTGAGAATTGCATTTGCTGGCCTGGTAACAAACAGCTTTGCATTTTATGCTGCTTTCCTGCTGTCACTTGGGGAAATTCAGACACATCCTAATCTGCAAGGCCAGGGATTTCCCTGCTGCATGAATGGGGCAGAGAAGCACCCAGGAAAGCTGTGAGGCAGTGGAGAAGCCGGGCTCCCTGCTCCCAGCTCCTGTCTGCAGCTTGGGCAGAGGTAGGTGACGTTGGGTGCTTCTCCCATGGGTATGCAGGTCTGGTCTTCTCCTCTGCTCGGCTCCTGGTGGCTCTGGCTCTGCTTTCTTGGCTGATTTTTCCCTTTAGCCTATGGACTTGTTGATCCCTGGGGCTTTCTGTTGAAGCCGTGGGGTCTGACGGCTGTGTCGGGCCCAGAGGTCCCTGGGCTGCTCCGGTCAGGGACTCCTCAGTGGTTTTATGAGAAATCAATGCTGCTTTTGAACAGGTCATAATCGTAAAATAAGTACAATTTATGGCTGCTGCCAGGGCCAGGTTTTGTTCCAGTGGTTCCAGTGTGGCAGAGGGAGAGGAAAGAGCACAAAACCACTTTCCCGCAGCGTTTCCCACTTTGTACCAGGGCTGTAGGCCCACACCAGCGGCGGGGGGAACGTGGCGGCCGCGCTGACGCTGTCCCCTCGCCCGCAGCCCGCCGCCAGGTGGAATGGGGCAGCCATGAACGGCGATGCCCTGTGCCAGGAGCCCTCCTCCCCGCTCCCCGACTGGCGCGAGTTCTGCGAGCTGCACGCCCAGGCGGCCGCCGTCGACTTCGCCCAGAAGTTCTGCCAGTTCCTGAAGGAGAACCCGCACTACGACACGCCGGGCGCCGAGGCCTCCTTCTCCCACCACTTCGCCGCCAACTTCTTGGATATCTTCAGCGTGGAGGTCAGCCGGGTGTTCGTCTCCGACTCGCCCACCAAGTACAACATCGTGCCCTTCGTGGGGCTGCAGAACTGCCACGTGCCCTACGGGCGCGAGGTGGCCCAGCGGAAGGAGGAGACGTCCACCGAGTCCTTGGACAGCATGGAGGCCCCGCTGGGCGCCGGCCGCTATCTCAGCCCGGCACAGCAGGCGCAGGCCCGCAAAGTGTCCTCCTACGGCCAGTCCCGCAGCTCGGAGGACGTCTCCGTGCACGCCTCCACCAAGCCCAAGTTCAAGAAGGGCTTCTCCTTGAGGAACATGAGCTTGTGCGTGGTGGACGGCATGAAGGAGATGTGGCACCGTAGGTCTTCTCCTGAGCCGGGCGCCGAGGCCGCTCCGGGCAACAGGAGGGCCGAGAGGGAACCGTGGGGCAAGGACCCCGCTGACCCCCGGGAGAAGTGGACCCACAAGCTGCGTCTGTCCAAGGCGCAGTCCTCCAAGGTGGAGCTGGTGGACATCCAGAGGGAGGGCACGCTGCGCTACATGGTGGCCGACGACACAAACTGTGTGGGGAGCTCGCAGTGGCAGAAGTGCCGCCTCCTGCTGCGCAAGGCCGTGAAGGTGGAAGGGGAGAGGTTCCTGCTCGAGTTCTACGTCCCTCCCAAGGTAAGGCCTGGCTGAGGTTCTGGTGAGCATTGGGGGTGAAGTTCAGGCAGCAGTTGAGCTTTGTGGGTTCGGTCAGGGAGGTGTGGTGCTGGGTGTTGAGATGTGAATGCACACACAGTTGGGTCCCATCTACAAAACCACCGGTTCTCATCTCTCGTGGCCTTTGGAAAGGTGCTGAAGCCCCAGCCTGCTGGCTCAGCCCAGGGCGTTGGTGGTTGCAGAGGAGCAGCTCACTGCCACGCTGAGATGCACGGTGTCCTGGACATGAGGAGTTTTTGCTCTCCCAAAGACTTGGCAGAGCACTCCATGTGCCACCAGGAGGTCCCACGCTTGGACTCGGCACTCCTCCTTATTTTCAAATTGATAATTCATGTGGGATAATCATAGAATCACTGAGGTTGGAAAACACCTCATCCAGTCTCACCATCCACCTACCACCAATGCTGCCCACTGACCACGTCCCTCAGTGCCACAACTACATGGTTCTTAAACACCTGCAGGGACAGGGACTCCCTCACCTCCCTGGGCAGCCTGTGCTGCTGCATCACTGCTCTTTAGGAGAAGATCTTCCTAATATCCAGCTATCCTTGTACTACCCAACCCTCCCCCGTGCCTACAGAGCCTCGCTTGCACTGTGTGTGCTCATCATTGGCAGCCCCGGGGCAAATAATAAGTCATTCCCTGGGCCTTGCTAGTTGTGTTAGAACTGAAATCTCACATTATTTAAATGCCATGGGATGGAGAACCTATTCTGCTGTAATCACAGCCCTCTGCCTTCAGTTTTCCTTTCCTTCTCCCCTTGTCCCATCTTGTTCTCCATCTGCCGTACGTTGCAGCTGCAGCAGTAGCATCGAGCTGGCACAGCTGGAAGTAAAACTCCATCAACTTCAGGAGCGCTGTGTTTGCGTAGGCGCTACCAAAACTACGGGCACAAATTCCCTTCTTAACTGCTGCTTCAGAAGCAACGAGCCCTGTTAGATGTCCCTGACAGTTGTTTTAAGCATCCAGGAGTTTTAAGGGGAAAATACACTTGCAGAGATGCTCCCGTGGCCATTAATAGCACCCCCCCATGGGGTGTAGGAAGACCCCACAGGAGCAGGCCGTTCCCTGCCCGCTGCTGAATGAGCAGTGTGGGTTTTCCCTTTCTCCCCTCCTGTGATGGGAGCACTCTGATGGAAGAATGCAGCAGGGCTGGGCCCCACGCAGCACACGTGGAGGTGGTGGTGCTGCGGACCGCAGAGGTGGAAATGAAACGTCCCAGAGGGGAAAGGGACAGTTCCTGTTCTCATACTTCAATTTTTAGCTTTTTCCCTTTAAAAATAAAATAAAATAGGAACTGAAGCCGTTGTTGGTAACCTGCAGCCCAGCGCTCATTGTCAGCCCTGTCGGGATGCCAGTGCTGCAGCAAGGAGGCTTGGCAGACAAGTGCATGAACTTCCCAGTCTTCCACCGGGCCTTCTCCTCGTTTAATTAAAAGAGCTCAGAGTTATCAGGCACATGAGGGAAATCAATGCTTTTCTTTTTATTTTTTTTTAATTCCCACCCTCCCCCCCCACCTTTAACAAGCGCGTGGGCTGAGCTGTGATCTTGCCTTGCTGAGAGCTGCATTCTCCCCTGGGATGGTTTGATTCGATTGAGCGACGACTTTTTATTATTTATTGATTGATTGATTTTTATTTATTTATTTGTTTGTTTTCATTCTTCTTTTCCAGGCTTCCAAGCCCAAGGTGAGCATCCCGCTGTCAGCCATCATCGAGGTGCGGACCACCATGCCTTTGGAGATGCCTGACAAGGACAACACCTTTGTGCTGAAGGTGAGGGGGGGATGGGGGCAGTGGTGGGCCCCACATCCAGCCCCACATCCAACCCCACTGCAGGGATGCTTTGGCCCCAGGGACATTTCCTTGGCCCAAGCATCGCTGATGTTGCCATGGGGTCCCTGACCCCCCCCCCCCCTTCCTGTGCTGTGCTCCCCTTTGGGGCTCCCACAGTGATGCAGCATCCACCTGAAGCCCAGCTATATTGGGATTGAGGTAGAATCATAGAATCATTCAGGTTGAGAAAGACCCCTTAGATCCCCAAGTCCAACCCCAACCCACCCCCACCATGCCCACTGACCACGTCCCTCAGTGCCACATCTGCACAGTTCTTGGACACCTCCAGGGACGGTGACCCCACCACCTCCCAGGTGTTTGCCTGGTTCTTGCCATCGTGTTTTGATTCACCCCATCACTACAAGAATGGTGAAATGAGTATCCAGAGATGATTTGCAAGGGATGCGAGCAGAGAGACTGAATCCATCTCCAACTGGAGACCCCAGAGAAATCGTTCTCCATACAATGCAATTAACTGAATGCTCCCTGCTGACAGGCAGCAGCTCTCTGTAGCAAATCCCAGGCTCAGGTGGAAGCACTGTGAAGCACCATGGGGCTGGGTGGCAGCAGGGACCTTCCCACTGAGCACTGCATGGCCCCAGTCATAGAATCATAGAATATCCCAAGTTGGAAGGGACCCATAAGGATCATCAAGTCCAGCTCCTGGCTCCACAAAGGACCACCCAAACCACACATCTGAGAGCACTGTCCAAATGTTCCTTGAACTCCAGCAGCTCGGGGCCATGTCCACTGTCCTGGGGAGCCTGTTCCATGCCCACTGCCCTCTGGTGCAGAACCTTTTCCTAACCACCAGCCTGACCTTCCCCAGATGCAGCTCCATGCTGTCCCCTCGGGCCTTGTTGAAGTTGGTCTTCCCCACGTTGCCTCAAAGTGAAGGCGGTGCAACAGCCAGGAGCCAGCAGGAAGCATCGCTTCTCCTTGCATCGCTTCTCCTTTCTTCTTCCCCTTTCCCCAGCCCCAGCACATC
Organism: Numida meleagris; assembly: GCF_002078875.1. Lineage (NCBI taxonomy): Eukaryota > Metazoa > Chordata > Aves > Galliformes > Numididae > Numida > Numida meleagris. Next base: position 4,162,724 of record NC_034426.1, read on the forward strand.
CTCTGGCTGTCTCCATGCCCAGAGGATGCCGCTGACTCACAGCAGCTCATGAGCTGCCCTAACCCTGCCGTGCTTTTTGCAGAAGCACTCCGCAGCCACGGTTCCCCTGCTGGCGTCAGCGCCGTGCCCTTGAGGTGGAGCTGCCTGGGGCTTTTTCTTTCAAAGCTGATTTCTCACCATCAGGGAGTTCACTGTAATTCTTGCCTCATCCTCCAGCATATTGCAGCGTGGTGTCATTCCTGAATTGATCGGGGATCCATCCTCTCCTCCTTCCGTTCTCACCGCTGAATGGCAGCGTGAATGGGGCTGTGAGCATGGGGCTCAGCATCTCCTCTGCTTTGGCCATTAACCATCAGTGTCTGCTCTTGGAATATGGCTCATCACTCCTTCTGATCATGGTTTCCAGATCCCTGTAAAATCTGAGACCCGCTTTGCTGCTCTTCTTCCACTGCCGCAGCTCTGGCACTGCTTCCACCTTCTCAGTAATTACCCCCTCCCCATTTACCCTCTAACCTGCTGCTGCCCCCATTCTGCCTGTGGGGTTAATTGACTGCCATCGATCCCTTCTGTGAGGCACCAAGCACCAAGTCAACCCCAGGGGCTCATTCAGCATCATTTGCTGCCCCTTTCCCGCTGTGCTCCCTCCCACCTCTCCCTCTCATGATGTGTTCCTGACACCCTTTACTCCTCGTGGCTCACTTTCTGCCCTGAGCCACATTCCTGCTGCCTGATGCGATCCCCCTTTGCAGAGGACTGGAGCCCCCCCTCGGTGCTGGGGTATGGATCAGAGGGGGTGGGACAGGGGCTAGGGGGCTGCGCTTCCCCTGCTGCCTTCTGTACATGGGGCTGATGCAGAGCCTTCACCCATGGGTGGGAAAGCCCCTGCCTCATGCAGGGGGGCCACTCTGGACCCCATGATGCCCAGTCACCCGGCAATTAGCAGACGCTGCGTTCTCACCGCTCATCAGACACTGAGCACACGCGTTTTTTCCATTGCACAAGCAGTGCTTGCAAAATACCCGAGCTCTGCACATGCTCTGCTCGCTTTCATGCTCTGCATGAAGGAGCACTGTGCTCTCCCAAGCTGCAAACCCGTGGTTAAACAAAACGGGGTTCTGCTGCTCCCCTGCAGCTGGCACGTGGCAGGGGACCGGGTGCTGCTCGCCCCGGGCACTGCTCCCTGTTTATTTTCAGGACAGTGATTCAGTTGTATGCCATTAATTTAATTTGCAAGAAGGCTCTTGGCTGGCAATGCGATACCCTCCCAGAGCCAGGGCTCCTCCCAGCTCAGGGTCATGCAGAGGGGTCCAGGAGGGATGGGGCAGCAGCATCACCTGGTGCCCACTGCCTCCCTGTTGCCATATGGTGTTTTCATCCTTCCCAGCCCCAGAGCAGCTCGAATCCTTTGGGCTCGCAGCCTTTGAGCTTTTCTGGGTCACCCCTTGCCGTCCCTTTGTTGGGGTGGGAACATCCCGGTGTCCTCCACCCAAGGAGTTATTAACAGCAGCAGGGGGATATGGGGGTGGCTGCCATCCCACCACATTATGGGATTGGCTTTGCCTGGTGGGGAGTGGCAAGACCTCAGACATGACCTGACAGTGTCCTGACTCTCCTCCAGGTGGAGAACGGTGCCGAGTACATCCTGGAGACCATTGACTCTTTGCAGAAACACTCATGGGTGGCAGATATCCAGGACTGCATCGACCCAGGGTAAGGCTCATGGGCATGGCTGGGTTACCCCTGCACACTGCAGCCCCCCTCTCTCCAGTTGGTCAGGACACGACCTGGGCACGATTCAGGCATTGCTGCTCCAGGAGGTCTCTGCTATGATATTCTTGTCGAAAGGAAAATCATCTTGTTCCAGCAAACAAAAGTTCTCCTGTGCAGCCCAGAGAAGGTGGTGGGCTGGCTGTTGGGGCTGGTAGCCAGCCCTCGCAGACCACTGGCTTGGAACAGACCCCAGCTGATGCAATTTCTGCTGCTCAGCTTATTGCAGAAAGTCCCTGACTCATTGGGGCAAAAAATCTGGAGGCAGAGTCAGCAACCACTGTGTGTCAGAGGAGCACCCTACAACGCACGCACTCAATATCAGCCCAGTTTCCCATCCTTTTTTTTCCAGCCCAGCATCCATCCTGTAGTGAAGGCTCTGCAGGCACACTCCCTCAGGGAGCCCCCAGAGCTGCTCTTCTTGCCATGGCTTTGGCAAAGGGAGCTCGTGGGGGTGAGAGCCCCTGAGCAGAGCTGGGATGGCAGCTTGGGGAGGTCCCTGCTGCCTCCTGTACCCCCTTCCCCATGTCAGCCTTTCCCCAAAACCGCATTTTGCTGAGGGAATTCGCCTATGCGCTCCTTTTGCGCTGCTTCTTTAAATACATACAACCCAGTGCTGGCCTCCAGACACGGCCGTAAAGCAAATAATAATGAACTCCACAGCAAATAATAATGAGCCGCTTCATACGCTGCCGCGCGCGCTCTGTGCCAAGAATGAATTTTCATTCAGCTCCTGCGTGCGGTGCTCGGTCCTCCTGCCAAGGATCCGTGCTGAAACCTCTGCGTAAGCACCCAGCAACGGGATTTCTGCAGAGCTCTGTCGGTTTTGGTTTCCTTCTCCTCTTATTTATTTATTTTTTTTCCTTTTCTTTCTTTTTTCTTTTCTTTTTTTTTTTTTTAAGTGGCTGCAGCTGAATGACTCCCAGTGGCTGATTCACTTACTGGCCACTAAATAATTCAGCAGCTCCCCCGTGAGCCGTTACGCTAACGCAGCCGCTTCCTGGCTGCCGGCACGCACGTGGCTGCTGTTAAGCAAAAGAGCACCCGAATGCCACGAGCAGCTAAAAATAGGCAGTGAGCGAGCTGGGAGCTTGCACAACAATGATACTCAAGTGCATGGGGCAGCCTGGGTGCGCGGTGCATTGGCTGCTCGCTGTGCCCCATCCCATGGCACTGAGTGCTGCTTTTGTGCTCTGGGAGGAAGGGCTGAGGAGCTGGGATTTCGTTGGGATGGTGGCTTTGGGGTAAAAGGAGTCCCTCCGAGGGGTGATGCCACGTGTGCAGCGTGTGACCCTCTGCTCTGTGCTCGCCCTCCAGGGACAGCGGGGATGACATCGAGTTGGCATCCTGTGCACAGGGAGCCTGCCTGCCAGGCCGGGCGTCCTCCTGCAGCTGCGAGTTCCTGGCTGATGGTGAGAGGTCCCACGGGGGGTGGGGAGGTGTCTGCTGCTGCCACCTCTGCTGTGTGCAGGGCAGCTCCTGCCAGGGGGCCTGGAGCAAGAGCTCAGGTCCCGGTGCTAGCCCCCACCATGGGGACATGCCTATTCTTGTTTGAAGGCATCGGTGTTTCCTTCCAGATGTGCACAGGCTGCCAGACAGATGTGCCCTGCCCGGTGCTCACAATGCCACCACTACCGCTGTGCCCGCGCCCCACGGCCGGGGCAGGGACTCCATGGGGGAGCTGCTGGCCCACGTCCCGCTGGAGAGCTTCTTGCAGACACTGGAGTCTGCACCCACAGCCAGTGCACACCTTGCAGGTAGGCATGCACGGGGGGAATGCGGCACGTGGCCCCATTGCCTCGTCCTTGGGGCTGGGAGAAGGCAATGCCCGCGTGCTCCCTAAAACCCAGCGGTGCTTGCGGCCAGGAGAGGACAGTGAAGCAGACACGGAGGTCAACCTCTCCGACTTCCCCTGGTTCCACGGGACGCTGTCACGGATCAAGGCGGCTCAGCTGGTGCTGTTCGGCGGTGCCCGGAGCCACGGTTTGTTCGTCATCCGGCAGAGTGAAACACGGCCGGGGGAGTATGTGCTGACCTTCAACTTCCAGGGGAAAGCCAAGGTGGGTGACTCCCTGAGCCAACCTCGGGCGGCTGCGAGGCTGGGACGGGGTTGGGGCCTTCCACCTGCAGCTCACCCCCTGCCCCTGTCCTCACAGCACCTCCGCCTGTCGCTGAACGAGAGCGGGCAGTGCCACGTGCAGCACCTCTGGTTCCAGAGCATCTTTGACATGCTGCGACACTTCCACACGCACCCCATCCCGCTGGAGTCGGGCGGCGCCGCCGACATCACGCTCCGCAGCTATGTGGTGGCACAGAGCCTGCAGCCCGGTGGGTGCTGGGGCCGTGTTGGGTTTGGGGCTGGTGGGGAGGATTGGGGCTGGGATCATAGAATCATAAAACCATAAAGATTGGAAAAGACCTCTCAGATCCCCAAGTCCAACCCCAGCCCACCCCCACCATGCCCACTGACCACATCCCTCAGTGTCACATCCCCACGGTTCTGGAACACCTCCTGGGATGGGAACCCCCCTTACCTCCCTGGGCAGCCTGTGCCACTGCATCACTGTTCTTTCTGAGAAGAAACACCACCCCAAAAAGGAATGAGTCTCCATAGGTTCCTTGGCTCAGGTAGGAGAGGATTAGTGGTCTGCACAGCTCACTGGGGCATGGAGAAGGTGGGAAGTGACAGGGTGTACAGAGTGAAGAATGGAGAGGGTGGGCATGGGAAGGTGCCAGCCTCCAGGCACCCTCAGAGGGGCTGAGCTCCCCATTCCATTAGCATCTGGACAATGCCCTCAGAGGTATGGTCTAGTTTTTGGATGGTGCTATGTGGAGCCAGGAGCTGGACTCAATGATCCTTACAGTTTCCTTCCAACTTGAGATATTCTATGATTCCCTTGCAGATGCTGCCCCCCCACCAGCCCTCGTGCCACAGCCACCGCTCTGCCGCACCGACCCTCCGCCCCCACACTATTTCTGCAACACAGCGCCCGCCGCCCCGCCAGTCCCACCACCCACCGAGGGGGTGACTGTACCCCCCGCCGTCCCCGCGCCCTACCACCGCCTGGAGGGAGCCCTGGGCCCTCGCAGCCGCAGCGACAGCACTGAGCGCCGGCCAGAGCCCCCTGCCACTGGCACTGAGGACTACCACGATGCCGATGGTGCCCGCAGTCGGACCCGGGCGGTGGAGAACCAATACTCCTTCTACTGAGCCCCTCAGGGGCGGGATGGTGGGGGGACACGGGGCACCGTGCCCCTTGCTGCTGCACCAGCCTCACTGCCACCACCAGCACCAGGGTCAGGACGTCCTCCTTGCTCCTGTGCGATGTCCCAGCTGGAGCTGGCAGCACCGGGGGGTGCGAGGTTGGAAGCATCAGTGCCATTTTGGAGCTTGCAGCACCTTCCCTTTCCCTCCGGACCAAGTGTTCTCCCAGCACTGAGGTTTGGGCGTTTTGGGATGGGGATGGAAGTGTCCCTGCAGAGCTGTCCCCATAGGTGCAGGTCTGTGTGCCTGGAGGCACTGTGCCCCATGCCCAGCCCAGCTCCATCCTTGTGCGTCTCTGGGGCACGTGTTTCCCATGCTCTGCCAGGAGAAGGCTTTTTCCAAAGCTTGATGCATCTCATTGGAGGAAAGTTTTTCCCTGCTTTCCTGCCCTTTCTGTTCCTTTGTCCTTCTTCTCCTTGTAAAGACTCCCTGAACACCCTTCTTCTTCCTCCCTCTCCCCCCTTTGCTTCTGAAACCTCGGATGCCTGCGAGGGTGTCAGCAGCCTTCTGCCTCCTTTCTACAGCACTCATTGCCATCGCTGAAGGCAAATCTTGTCAAATACAACACCAGCCCCACTCACATCAGCCCTTAGTTGGGATATCTCTGGGGGTTCAGACAGAGGCCAGGTGCAGGGCTGGAGGCAGAATTACCCCCAGAGCACTCCCCAGGAGTGCAAACACTACAGACCTTCAGTAGATGCTATTGAAGATTTTTTTTTTTCTTATAGAAATTGAAAAACCCAGAGTGAGTGAAAGGAACGGGGCTGCTGCCAGGTGGGTTCGTGCAGGCAGAACACAGACCAGGTTGGGCTGACAGCATCGGGATTTCCCTTGCTCAAGTGCCCCCCTGACCTCACCAGTGCCACGCGGCAGCACCGCTGCCTGCAGGGACCATGCGCTGTCTCTGTCTGTTAGCGGCATCGTGGCTTTTAAGCAGACCCCAGCAGCAGATCTCCAGGAGGAAAAGGAGCTCCCTCCTGCACTGCTGAGACCTGGGAGAGAGCATAGAGCAGAAAGACGCTGGGGCCAGGCTGCTTGCTGGGATTGTGTGCTTCGTGTAGGGTATGAGTCAAGCCACAGCCAAGCTCAAACCCCAGTGAATTGCCTGAAGAGTTGTTCTGGCGTCTGGTTTTGGTTTGGATCAGATTTTTTTTGTTAGGTGCCTTCTTTCCTGAGCTAGCAAAGTGTGTCCCTGCTCTGGAGTCACTTGTCCACCTTCCCACGGGCAGGGACAGGGTCTTTGAGGCTTGTCGCCTCCTCCAGGGCTGAGAGCTGCCTTTTGGGCTGCTGAGGGCCGGGAGCTCTCCTTCCTGCAGCCAGCTCCCATTGTCCCAAACACACAGCCCTCAAACCCTGCCATGCCAGCAGCCACCTCCCCATGCGAAGGCTGGGGCAGTGGGAGTGTGTTATTTCTCCTTGCTCATGCAAGGAGAAGCCGGATGCTCTTTGTCGCTGGGTTTAACATGGACTCCCTTCATATACACAGTGATTGAGTGGGGACCTCCAGATGTGGCACAGATGTCACCGCTCTTGTTCTCCCCACAGTCCCCAAGTGGCAGTGGATGGGAGCACTGCCTTGGAGACCTTCACACATTGGCTGATTTGTCATCATCTGCATCACGGGATAGGAGTGGGGTGGGGGGAGCAGCAATCTGCAAACAAACATGTTCATTTGTAAATAGGGAAGAGTCTGGAAGAGTCTACTGTTCTGTAGAATAAATTAATTTTATTTAAAAAAGAAAAAAGGGGACTTGTTAAACAAATGGAGAACTCGAGTTCCAGTTTTAAAATAAAACCACTTGCAAAAAGGACAGCACAAGAACATGAGCTTGGAGCTTTGCTGGATTTGCTACGTAGAGAGGATGCTGTCATGTTGTGTGCATACAGATCTCGCTGCTGGCCTCAGGCAGCTGTGGCAGGGCACAGGCTGCCCAGCAGAGCAGGTCTGGCACACCAGGGAGGGAGGAGGGGGTATTTTTTATCATGGTTTAGCAGAAGGAGGTGGAGGACATGTCCAGGCTACGCAGGGCTGGGTTTCCTCTCCTCTCAGTCTGTCATTTTCTTTGTCTCACGTGTCACCGGTGTAAGTTGAAACGCCTTCAACCCTGGAGCGGAGCAGATAAAAGTGAATTAACAACCCTGGGGAACATCTCCTAGCAGCAGTGTTCCCCATACGTGTTTTCCAACCCCCCTCCCCAAGGGAGGCAGGCAGTGCCTCATGCTCCGCTGCCATACATCTTCCTAGCGTGCTCTTTTCTGTTGAGGATCCCCAGGGAAAACCAGTACGCGGTCCCAGACTGCTCTGTCACAGCTCGGCAGCATGGCAGACACAGCATCTAGACGCAGCTCACACATGGCTTTTGGGGGTGGAGAGAGCTGCTCAGCTCTGTAATCAGGACACGGTTGCATCACGACCCATTCACAAAAACATTCCCTCCCCAAAAATCTCTGGAGCCTGTTAACCAGCCCTGGATGCCCATCCATCAGGGCCTGGCCAGCTGGGGAGCTGACAGCCCTTCATTGCTTCGAGGGCTGTGCCTGCAGGACAGCTGCTCCTCCTGCCTCCCCATAAGCCATTCACACCTCAGCGTATTAGCGAATTGCCTAATTATGGCATTAGTTCTGCTGGAAAACGTGCGTTCCTGTCCTTTTGATGGGTTGCTCTCCGCGTTGCACATGGAGATGCAGCAACGAAACAGGAGAGTGGGCTCAGTGTGGGCTGGGCAGGTTGGTGTTGCTCTGCAGCGTGCTGCGTGCTGGCTGATGCCACGAAGGAGGAGGAAGATGTGAGGGGCTTGCAGTCGTGCAGCCTCCCACATTTCTTGGGTGCTTCAGCTGTCCGCAGCAGCTCCTGCCTGATTGATGTGCAGGGCTTTTCTGTGCACAGCTCCCTGCGCTTCCAGAAGGAGCCCTTTTGTTAAGAAAACACCTCAGAACGCATTGGCTTTGAAACACAAAAGAGCTTCTCTGATACACATCAGGGAGCGCTGTTGTTTGCTTTGGAGTGAACTGCTCTAATGCAAATCCCATGCCCCCAGAAAGCCCACTTCTGCCCAGATCCCAGCTCCTGGGTTTTCTGTTTTTTAATGATGGGATGAAATCCATCCTATTTTGATCTGACCCAAGTGATAATCTTGTCTCTCCTCCCCAGATGCATCTCAAAAGTAACACGTGCGTACATCGAGGGGCCACACTAATTCCCTAGGCATGTCATTTGGGAGGGCAGTACTTGCAGGTCTATCTCCCCACGCTGTTCACGTGGGCTGTGTCCGATGACAGGCAGCTGCCTGTCGTTTCCCAGAGCTGCAAGTTGTTGCCAGCACAAGCCACACTTCAAGCAAGAGAATCGAGCTGTCCAGCTGCCCACTGCAGCCCTCCAGCCATAGCGGTGTCTGTAGCCATCGTTGCTCTGCTGTGCTCCAGCAGGGATTGGCACAGCCACGCTGAGACCTGACAGCATCGCTCACACTCCCGCTTTCGGAAGCTGTGTTTTGGACCCAGAGCTGGGAGAGCCACAGGGACAGGAGCTCACGAGCTGGGAGACAGCATGGAGGAAGCTGTTTGCATGGCAGCAGCCAGGGCTGTGGCTGCGGGGATGCCTTCCAGGGCCAGCGCAGACAGCTGGGAACTCAGCCAGCGCTGAATTCAAGCCATTCTTTTATAAATCAGGTTGGTAAGACAAACACGAGGCATAAACTAGTGCCATTTCCATAGCAACCTCAGCAGAGGTAAAAAGTCTTTTGTAAACACAGAGAGGGCTGAACCTGCGGATCCGCTCTGATTTTTTTCACGGATGAGAGAAGACCACGTGGGCTTAATAAATTCAGGTCAATACAAATGACCCATAAATCTCAGATGGAACCATTCCCAACCTCTGCATTCCCCTTTCTCTCCCCTCTCCTCATGCACAGCACGGAGCTGTCTCAACCCAGCGCCCAGCTCCGTGCCCCAGCTTATCTCCATAAAGACACAAAGCCTGATGCCCCTCTTCCATCACCGCTGACCTTTAGTAGCTAATTCTCTGACGCACACACAGCCTGAGCACATGCCATACCATTTCTGTATGGCCACAGCAGCTCGATGAAAAATTTGGCTTGCAGAGAGAGCTGTATCACAGCCAGCTCTGGCTTCCATTCCTCCAGGCAAGCGTAGCTTGAGGCTTGCAAGCCCTCAGCTGGTCCACACACTGCTTGGGCAAAGCCCCTCTGTTAATTAAGCACAGATGAGGCAGCAACCCTCCCCATTACCATGGGTCCATGCCACAGGGAATTGTGCTGCAGCTCCTCACCACCAGCGGGCATGGTCTGCTAATTGCCAAAGTGACACGAGCAGATGGTGCCACAGCCCTGCGGGGAGGCACCAGGAAGTGCCGGATCGCTTACACCATCACGGGGCAGGGATTTGGCTGGGGCCAGGACGTCCATGTGAAATGCTGAGAATTCCCTCCTTGCAGAGCCTGGAGCGTGACAGATTTTGGAGCAGCCCTGCTAACATCCCACAGGGGTGCGGAGTCGCTGGGAGAAGCACTGGAGGCAGCAGGGTGATAGGAGCTCTGCCAAGCTCTGCTGTGGGGCTGGATAAAACAGCAGCAGCTCAAGGCAGACCTCAGCTTCCAGCAGGGCCACAAAGTGCTGCCTGCTCCCTCCTCACAGCACTCATTATGCCTGAGGGGCCTATTCCTGGCAGGGGCATCCCTTATGCAGCATGCATTTACTTGGGACATGTCTTAGGCCTCCCCACCAGCGAATACCCAAGCCCTGAGAAAGCTGAGGCACAGTTCAGGCAGCCCACACAGCTTCCCTCGCCTCCTCTGAGGCACTCGCAGCAGTTTGCGGCGAGCAGGCAGGCAGAAGCGCACGGCCCAAGCCCTCCGCCATTAGAGGCCGCTCCCCTCATGGCGGCCACTCCCCTCATGGAGCCACTCCCATCATGGCGGCCACTCCCATCATGGCGGCCACTCCCATCATGGAGCCCGCTCAGCGTCGCGACGATTACGCCGGAAGTGGGTGGGGCGCTGAGGGACGGGAAGATGGCGGCGCCCTCGGCCCCGCGCCCGCCCCGGCCCCGCAAGGAGCCGCAGCCGCTCGTCATCCCTCGCAACGCCGCTGAGGAGCAGCGCCTCCGCCTCGAGCGCCTCATGAGGAACCCGGTGAGAGGACGGGGAGCGGGCCCGCTTCGTGCTGGGGGCTGCGAAGGAGCGGAGACCGAGCCCGTGTCCCACCCGGGGCTTTGGGGGGAGAGGCGCCCTGAGGGGAACGGGGCGGCTTGGTCCTTCGGGGTTCCGTCATCTGCATCTTGTGCTGCATTTCCCGGGAGCTGGGGGGAGATCTCGACCCTGGGGCCCTAATGAGGCGTTTTGCCCCTTGTGCAATCAGAATGCCCTCTGATTCCTGCTTTCTGCCCGCTCCCTGTCAACGGAGACGTGTCTACAGCTGTGCTCCTTCTGGGGTCTGTCCTGTGGTGGAAGGGGCTGTGGACATGCACGTAGCACCCTGTGTTAGAACTGCAGATGTTGCAGGAGGACGCTGATGGTTGGTTTGTTCTTGCAGGAAAAGACTGTACCGATTCCTGAGAAGCTAAATGAGTGGGCACCACGGCCTCCCCCGGAGTTTGTCAGAGATGTGATGGGTAAAGACACTGCTCTTCAGATAACTGTAGGATCAGCCACACTGAGCTTAGACACTATTTAACAGAAAAACCAGAGGTGATTTTCTGTTGATAATCATTTTGCTGGAGAAAAGAGGTAAAAAATGAGCTTTTCAAGTTGTTTTCTCAATGTCCGTGTTGTTCTTGGGCTTTACTTTACCCAAAGTGAACACTTGTGGCACTCCAGCACACGGGCTATGTGCAAAGGAATAATCTGATCTAGTGATCACAAGGCACAAGTAAATTGTCTTTTCCACAGATATGAGAGTACTCTGGAAGCTTACAGGTGTGAATTCTTTCTTTTAATTTCTTTGAGTCTGAATTTCAGGTGGTGGGAGACAGAGGCGAGCAGGGATGTGGTCAGGAAGGGAGCTGACAGCTGTGCAGGGAATCCAGCACAAGTGTTCTGTTTACACTTCTCTCTGGAGGAATTAGGTTTAGTATTTGTGGTGTAAATTGTATCTGCATATAGGTCTGCAGGTTCTTTGGAATCTTCATCTTATTTATCCCTCCCAGAGGCCAATTTGTTCTTATTTCAGAATAACTGATCTAAGATTAAAAGCTTTATACATTTTTGAGTAAACTGTTCTCGTTATTGCAATTCCCTCCTAGATTTTTCAAATAGCTTTGCCACATGCTTCAGAAGAACTGTTTTGGTTTTTTTGGGAGCACCTGACATGCTGAGATTCTGTTGGTATCAGAGTTCCCCTATTGCAATCTCATGTTTTAATTGCTAGATGTCTTCTGTTAAGCACGCTTTTGTATGCTTTGCATTGAGAAATGGCTCAGGAGACACTGGGTGAGAATGAGTGCCATGTTGAAAGTTCCTCTGAGACTTTACTGTGTAGATCGGTGCCAGAAGGAGAAAGCTGCAGGGATTTTGTTCGTGAAGAAATGTACAAAAACTGTCATTGGTATCTTGTTTTGCATGGGAAACTGCAATACTATGGGTTTTATCACCTTTCAATTGATCTTTTTTTTTATTTTTTTTTTGTATGAGATGTGGAGAATCAGTGAGAGGCAGCCTCAGTGGGATGTTGTAGTTCACCTCTGTATAGAAGACTACAGGGTCTGCAATTAACTCAAGTTCTTCTACTGCCTCAGTGTCCAGCTAAGGCTGGATTCTCTTCAGGGGAGTAGCTGAGAGGATATGGTACTTGCTGTTGGCCTTGACTAGTAGAAACTGCAGTGAACCACAAGTGTATGATTTTGTAGCTCACTTTGGCTTTCAATTGCGAGTTGTTTGCTCTTATATAAAATGGCAACATGCTCTGTGTTGTTAGTAGACTTTCTTTGTACACTGCCCTTTCAGATGTCCGGCTCCTCAGCATCTAGCTGATTTGTGAACATCTATTGTGTATTATCTTCTAGCAGACTAACCCCTTTTCATTGCAGGTTCCAGTGCTGGAGCTGGCAGTGGGGAGTTTCATGTGTACCGGCATCTTCGTCGCCGAGAGTACCAGAGGCAAGATTTCATGGATGCCATGGCTGAGAAGGTCAGCAGGTCTTTTTATAACATTTTTTTCCCATCGCTATTTGCTGTCCGTTGCTATTTTTTTCTTAGAAAATAATGTGCAAACAATTCAGTTCCAAACCACCTCTTATCAAAGGAAAACAGTGCAGGAGTGTGTGATACATGGTGTCTTTGTCAACACTGAAACATCTGATGCTTTGTGTCAGATATGCTCCATCTTCTCTGTTCATTAGGGCTCCTAACATGCGGTAATATGACTGATGAATGTTTGTGTTCTTATGTTGGTTTGAAAGTGCTTTAAAAACTGTTAGAAATGTCTCTTAAGTATAAAATGAAATCCCTAATATCAGTGTCTTGCACAGACAACATCAAAGCAGGTGCATGCACACAGAATCCAGTTCTGTTAATTGTATTGCCTCTTTTAGAGGGCATTGTTGTTATATTCTCTCTTGGCCAAAATGAGTCCTCTAATTCGTATGTTACTGTTTGTGTCCCAGATTATTCTCTTGTTTTTATTGATACGTTCTTTAGGGCAGAAGCCCACTGTCACTCATCTGTTTTGGTGAGGATTCTTTCCTCTAAAGTGTTCAATGGCTGGCTCAGGCTGCAGGTTACCAATGCTGTCTGTACACAAGTCTTCCTTAGGATTATGCGTTTTGTGTAACGAAGCAGCCAGACAAAATCTGGCAGAGCTCCCTTCTGTATTTTGCTAAGAGACTTCTCCCTAAAAGGACATGATTTTGAAAAGAAGTATTTTAATTTAGGTTGTGACCAAAGTATAACATGTGATCAATTACAGCAAAGACTAGATGAGGAATTCCAGAAGAAACTGGAGAGGAATAAGATGATTGCAGAAGAACAAACAGCAAAACGCAGAAGGAAGCGGTAAGGGCAGATTGCTCCCGGGAGGTTTGACATGAAAAACCTCATGCCCTGTGCCTCATCTGCAGCTACATCCTTTGGATAAATACTCTTGTTCTGTGTCTACATCAATCAGCCAAGAAATCTGTCTGCATAAATTAATTTCATTAATGTCATCGTTTGGTTTCTAAAGGCATCTGTAAATTTGACAGGCTCTGCTGGTGTGGTTTATTCTCAGTGCCGTTGCTAGCAAGATAACTTCAACTGCTTGAGCAGCTTTTGCTGACACTGTCACATTGACTGCAAGAAGCCTTACTGCATATTTGTGTTAACAATGTCAGGAAAGTTCTGTACGTACGTCTGGCTTACGTAAATGTCTGTAGTAGCTGACATCAAGCAACTTAAGTGAGAAAATGGGTGCTGCTTACTGGATGCACATATGGGTTAGGAGTAGTAGGGTGTGGTAGTGCATGATGCTGTCTTCTGCACACTGCCAGTGTGACTAGCCCAATTCAGTCCACAGGTATAGAAAAGGCTGTGCAGCGTTCTTCAAATCAGTAGCTGTTTCTACCTGCCTCACTAATATATTGGCAGGTTGTCTACTAACTTAAATTAAAAAGATAAGAAATATGAAATCATTCCTTCTCTGTATGTTTTAGGCAAAGTGAAACAGTTAGAAGAAATGGTTTGAGAATTGTTAGCAGAGATCTAAGAACTTATGTTCCAGTTTGCCATACCTTTCAGAAATAGCTGTGTCATGGTTTACCTCTTCCAGAGTGTCTGACCCTGAGCAGCTTCTCTCTTGCCTTTTTGAGAATGAGCATTTTGCATCTTGTAGCTGAGAGCTGCTGCTGAAAGGCCTGTGCAAAGTGACTCACTGGCGCATTAGCACAAATGTGCACAACACAAACGCTGTTGCCATCTTACTTTACATGGAGTGTGGTCCAACAGATGGCCAGCAAGTCCAATCTGGCCTGCTGCCTCTTCCTTGGCTGAGAAGCAGAACAAGTGTTTGAACAGGAAATGCTGCTTTAAACACTTAAACACCTCCTTTCCTCCTTCTTGCGTTGAGTAGTCTCATGGTGTAAGTATCAAGCGACCCTGGCATGCAGGAGGCCCCTAAGGTATCTCACCACCCTTTCTCTTCTGTCCTGAGCTCCCACGTGTGGTGTTTTGGTCTTTCTGTAGAACCCCCTGACTGTGTGGTGAGGGGAACAGGAGTCCCACATTGCTGTGCCTGGTGTCTGCCATTAGACTGCCTGGTTATCTTTGCTAGGTAACAGAATTGAAATCCCCCCTTACCCCTGGTGTTATTCCCAATGATTAAGCACAGCCAAAGATGAAGATCCAAGTATATTGCTTTTTTTTAATTATTATTTAAAGCATTTTACGGGTAATTACTTTTTTCAGTGTTGAATTTCAACAGTTTGGGGTTTTGATAAAGTTTTGTCCACTTTTTTTTTAGGTTAAGTAGCTAAAATGTAGAAACAGCTTCATTTTTGTTCCTTCTTTGTTGTGTTCTGGAAGATTCTTGTTTATCATATGATTTTGGTTGTAGTTGCATCTGCTAACAGACTTTAAAATAATAAGAAGAAAAATCCGTGGGACTAAAACCAACATAGAAAAGTTTATTTTGATCTTATATCTAGATTTCCTACCACTTGTTTTTAAGTTGAGACCAAATTTAATTTGAACTTCTCCTCTGAAGTCTTCTTCCAGGATGTCTGTAATAGGTCCTTAATCAGTGTATGATTACAATGTGCAGAAGCTTTACAATGTTAGATTTACGTGAGTCTTTTTTCATTGCTTTTTAGCCAGAAGTTAAAAGAGAAGAAACTGCAAGCTAAGAAAAACAAACTTGAACAAAAGAAACAGGAAAAAGGTCAGTGAGATTTAGGTTTCTTTTTTCAAGCCTCGGTTCTGTTTTCTAATTGAACCCTAGAAGGGCTTATCCCACCTCTCACCCAAGCATTCTTCATCGATGGGTTGGAGGACTGAGTCTGAAGTGTGATATTTTTGTTCATCTTTCAAAAGTCGTCTTTGAAAGCCATATTTTTAAATGCACATGAGAAAATGGGGATAAATGCACAGCTTGGACAGCAGGAAACTAAGTTAGGATTTTGCGTGTAAGAAATTAAGCCACCTTGGTGCCATCTGTTCCGCACAATTTCATTTCATGTGGAAATAAACGTGAAAAATCAGACTGCCTCTGTTCTCCTGCAGTCTTGGAAATTAATGCTCAGTTATGCCAGAATAAATGTTTCTTCAAATGTTTGGATGCTCATTGCTTCCTTCCAGTATATTTTACCTTAATTTTTCAAAGAGCTGTGCTTTGTGGATGAGCCCACTGATTGCAGTAAGTCTCAAAGTGAACACAGTTCCTGATGATTCTGTTAGAACATAACTTGTCTGACAGTTCTGCTTTGCATTTGGATCTGTTTCAGCTGAACCACTGCCAGCCTTCCACGTAAACGTGGGAGGATAGATTAATCATTAGGTTAATTGTACTTGTGACAGCAAGGGAATGTAGCAGAGTGCTTTTGGTTTGGCTTGTTTTTAAAAGCTGCTTGCACATAAACTGTGTCTGGGGGGAGAATCTGATTATGAGCTTAACAAAACAGAATGCCCATCCCTCCAGGGGGTGGCTGGGAGAGGGGGGAGCAGGGACAGGCTCTGTGGTACAGGACTGCCCTGCACAAATAAGCCATCTTCTGGGAGCCAGGTTCTGAGCTCCTCTGTCTTCAGAACAGTTCTTTGCTTTTTATACTTTGTGGTTCTCTACTTAAAAACCAAATAAATAAGCTAGAAACCATGTACAGCTATCTTTAGTCTGCTGAGAACAGACTTGTCTTTTACTAGTTGTGTCTGCCTTGAGATCTGAGTTTTTTCCAAAGTAATTGAAGTGTGTTTGTGGGACTTGGGAGACAAGCATTTATTGTGAATTGCCATCTTTCATCTTTGTTGAGGAAAACTGTTAAGAAGAAAGGTTGGCATAACTTCTACAGTCCACCAATCCAAAGTGACAGGCTCGCAGTTCACCACGTGGTGGCATCACACTACTGATCCTAAACCCTGCCTGTAAGTGCTCAGAGCCTGAGCTGAGCGTGACTTGACCTGAGAAACAGAGAAGGTACAAGAGGTACAGGGAGCAGAATTATGGCTGTCAGATCCAGGTTCCACTTCATGCTGTACCTAATTTCCATATCTGTTATTTAATTCCTAGTAGGTGTTTTCTTTTCTGGTCTTTCAGCAGTCTTCAGGAATTTTCTGTGATCCTAGCTTATCTGGCACCTATCTTAAAGAGTTCTTGTGTTTGTAATAAACTTAACAGTCTGTAAAAGGTCTTGGCACCTTGTGAAGTTTCTGTAAACTTGGATAGGCATTGAAATACATGGAGCCTGGCAGGCAGCTTCCTGGTGTGTGCATTCTTTAGCAGTGTTTTGTGATACATGAAAGTTCGTGCCAACACGCAGAGGTGAGATCGGGAATGAGATAATCTATCACTTTAGCAGCTGACTACCTCTGATTGAGATAACATTCAATAGAAGGTGGAGTTATTTAATGATGGGCTTGTCACAGTGCTAATGCAGATTGAGTGCTGGAGGTAAGGGACTATTTCTCCAAGAGAGAATTTGATATTCAGATCTACATCACTCGGTAGAATTACCGTAGCCTTATGCCTTTCCTTAGGTATCTGGGACTACTTTGTTGTGAGATTTTTCACAAAGAGGACACACAGGACACGTTATCCGTTTCTACTAATTAATGTGATCCATTTGGTTAGCACTGGAGACTGTTTTGTTGTGAAATATGTAACAAGGAGGACATGGGATATATTATCAATTCACATGGTTTCTGTTTTTAGAGTCTGATCAGTCTCAAGAGCGAGTCAGCAGTGAGGATGACGAAGAGGATAGCAAGGAGGAGGAAGAGAAGGAAGATGATGCTGAAGAGCCAAGTTTTGTGATGGGAAGAGGATGAGGCTCTCAGGGACAGCTGGAAACACTGTTCATTGCTTTATATGCAGAAGCATGAAAGTCTTTCATCTCAGCCAAGCAGAACCCATTGGTGAACGTTATATCTGCTTAACGGTGAATGACCTTCGCATCGCAGGCCCAAGAGATAGAGAAATGCCAAATAAGAGATTTTTTTTCTTAATTGCTTGTATAACTGCTGTGCAGTCTGCTCTGTTTGCTCTAAAGAGTCAGCCATAAGTCTCTGTGACCGTAGAGTTCTTTCTGACATGGCCCAGAGTGTTTTTCTGTCTGAAAGCTAAAACACACCCGTTACCATTTAAGGAAAATATTACTGTGAGGGCTACATCATCTACTGCTGTTGAAGCTGGTAGCAATCAGACACCTGAATCTAAGGGCAGAGTTTAATCTGAAGTAGAAAAGTGGTCTGTAGCCAGACTCTCATGCACTGTGAGTGTTCTGAATGTGGGGATTTGTATGGGGTCATCTCTAACCCAAAGAAATCAGTTTATGTTGCTAGACAAGTTCTATAGATTTTTAAGCAGGATCCCTTTTCTATTGCTAAAACTTTCCCTATTACTTTTCTTCCATGTTTTTTAAATTAATAAAAGGGATGTGTTGGATTGTTCTGTCTTCTTTTATTTGAAGAGGATTTCTGTGAAATGAAGATATGCTTGCAGTGCTGCAGGAAGGAACAGAAAGGCCAAGTGATGTGGCACATGAAAATATGGAAAAAGGTGTTAGCTGCATTTCATATATACTTTTTGCTTTTGGATTTGAACGTTATTAAGGTTTTCTAAAGATCATGTGTGTAAACCTCCAAATCTGTAAAGCAGAAAGGGTTGGAATGGAATGGCTTTGCTTGTGCTAAGCTTCATGTAGTGACACCTGGCTTTCCCTCTGCTTGAGCTCTCTGCTTTGAACTCTTGAGTTCTTCAGTAAGAAAAATAATAATCTGTATGAGTATTGTTGATGCTTAAATGAAAAGCAAATGCATTAGTGGTTTTAGTCATCAATTAGGTTTTCTTTTCAGTGCATCTTGAACTAGAAGTGCCACAGCGTCAGCAGCCAGAATGTGGCGCTACTTCTTCTCAAGCTCTTGCTAATGCCAAAAGCAAAAACAAGGAAAAGGGAGGGAATCACTTGATAGTTTTAATCCTTGAACAGTGCAGCCAGAAACCCGGCATTCTGTCTGAGCTGGCTTTATGCAATGCTTTCTCAGTGATGTTTCTATGACAGTGGGGGAGCAGATGTCATGAATTGCTGTTTATGATTAGATCCCCTGTGCCTCCCTACGGCCCCGGGTTGGGGATCTGCACGGAACTCTCTTGTGTTAAATCTGGGTAGAGCCACGTGCTTTGGGTAAGTTGTGACTGCTTCATTCTGTAGTGCTTACGATACAGAATGGATGCCCTGTAGTTGTTGGTGTTATCCCAGTGTACAGCGCTGAGTTAGGGGAGCTGCTTCACTCGAATCACCCTTTGGGTAGGCAGGCCCTGTTGATGCATCTGTGATGTGGGATGAGCCACGTTGTGTTTCTTGGCTTCTGGCTGGAGGGAAGGTGAGAGCCTTGCAAATAAATAAAGACTGTTCTACCTGTGAGCTTGTCAGGCTTTTGAGCTGAATCAGTCAGCGCTGGCTGGCATTAAGCAGAGCAGGCGTGTGCTGCATGAGGACTTCTCGCAGCTGGGAAGAAGATGGACTTGAGTTGGTCTTGGTGGGCTAAACGAACACAGGTTGTACGGCCCTGTCCTGGTTCCTCAGGACACTGTGCTGCCCATCCTGAATTATTCATGCGCTGCATTTGCGGGGAGCGCTTGGTTTGTATGTGAAATCCATAAAAAGCAAAGAGAATGTGTTGCTGAGGGCGGTGTCTGCCTTGCAGTTGTCTTTTTAGCAGCAGCAGGATCCGTATTTGGCATGTGTTACTATGAGTTCTGAGATGCCATGTGGTGGTGGTGTGTGTCGGTACCACATCTTCCAGAACACAAAGACACAAGTGGGGGAAGTTTTGATGTGAAGACAAAGCACAAACAGTGTGACCAGAACGGGAGAAGCATCATTCACGGAGCAGAAAAACGTAAGTGCTCCCAAGTGGAGTAAAACAAAGAACAATTCAAGAATCGCTTCTTGTTCCAAATATAGCAGTAATAACGTAGAGATTTTAAGCAGCCCCGGAGCACGACCTGCTTCTGTTAAGTTCTTGCTTTGGATTTCTTTCCAGAGGAGGCAGTCTGCATCAGAGAAAGGAGAGGTGTCTTCACGGACCAAAACGGGCTGTTCCGCTTCCACACGAGCCAGCAGTGTTAGTGCCGTGACCAAGCAGAGGTATTCCTAATCCCAAAGATGAAAAGCATGCTCAGGAAAGTACATGTTTGTCTCTAGTAAGTTTCTAGAAATTGTTTTCCTTGGTCGCTTCCTCTCGTCCCCAGCCCTGATGGGATCAGGACGGGACCGCTGTGCCACGGAGCTGGGCACTGTGCTGCCTCTCTGCGTTTTATCTGTTTTCAGGGCAGGTCCTTCCTCTTTCCCACAGTCTGTCCCCTCTCGTGCTCCTTTGATGGGTTTATGCGGGATTTCCTGCTGAGCCAACAGAGGAGGAATGCAGGGAGATAGCAGCAGCTCTGATAGCCCTCATTTACAAAGGGCGGCTCCTGCAGCGCTCAGCACTGCCTCTAACTTACATAAGTGCGGTATAGTAACCGTAATAAAAGCCCATTTACATCCCACGGTACCGATACCTTCTCTGTGCAAAGCTGGGAGGACCTCACCAAATACCGCGCCGACCCAGCCCAGCTCTGGGGGCGGGGCAGAACCTGGCTGCGGGCGCCCCGCGCTTTCCCCCGCCGTAAGCTATGGGGGCGGGGCTAACACCGTGGGGGCGGGGCCTTGCCTCGCCCTGGCCAATGAGGCGGCGATCACGTGCCGATGGGCGGAGCTACCGGCAGCCCCCCCATTTCCTGCGGGTCACGTGGTGGGGGCCCGGCGTTGCCTTGGCAGCGGCGGAGGCGGCGGAGGCTCCGGTACCCGGCGGTTCCCGGGGCGCCGCGCCCGAGCCGGCCCGCGGGCAGCAGCGGTGAGCGGGGAGCCCGGCCCGGCCGCGGGAGGGAGCCTTGCCGCGGGGAGGGGGATTCGTCCTACCCGGGTGGGGGGGTTGCCCCGCGGCGTGAGGGGCCGAAACGGCGGAATCGGGGGTTGGAGGGCAGGTGGGGCTCGGGCCTGGCCGTGTGGCGGAAAGGCACCGCACGCTGCTCCGCCCGGGCTGGAGGTCGGGGGCAGGGGCTGGGGCCGGGCCCTGAAGGCCCACGGAGAAGCTGCCGTGCGAGCTCTGGGAGCTGGGATACCCATCTGAGCCGTGCACCCTGCGGGCTGGGCGGGAGGCGCTGCCGGGGCTTTCCCCCCGGGCTGCCCCAGGGGCTGGTGCTGGGCGGGATACCAACATCAATACGAGTCAGCGCGCTGCGTCTTCGGCAGCGGTTGGGCGCAGCGGTGGCCTGGGACGGACTTGGCCGGAGCTGAGGAAGAGCCTCCTGGGCACGTCCTGCACCTGCGTCCCGGCCTCGTGCTGCGTAGTGCGGCGCAGCCCCACCAGAACGGTTACTTCTGTCCTGAGCCTGTAACCTGCGAAGCAGGAGCACGGAATCTCCCCAGTAACTCACTTCTGGTGCAGGCTGCTGCCTGAACAGGGCTTCCAGAGTGAGGATGCTTCCAGCTGAAGGTACCGTGCATGTCAAATGCTCCTTTGGTTTTGTGTTTCAGCCCCCGGAGCCCTCTGCAGCCCCTCCATGCCCATAGGCAGCCAGGTGAGTGCTGCCCCATCGCTGCGTTTGTGTTTATGGGTTTCTGTCTGGAGCTGTTTACTTATTTGGGAACGTCTCTGGAGTTGCTCGAGAGTAAAAATTCATCCTTGTGGTATTTTCAGTTTATTTTTCTAAGGCAAGAAGCAGCTGCGATTGGGTGTTCTTGTTCTCCCCTTGTAACCTCTGAATTCGTGTTTCATTTAATGGAATTTGTCCCGGGCTTGATGTTTCCAACACGCTGAATTCCTGTGTGCTTTATGAAAACAAATGGCAGCGCAGAGGCCGTCAGCGTCCCAACGCAGACAAAGGCAGCACCCCCCGCTATACGTACACAGGATGCCATCGCAGGAAGCAGTGCTGTAATTCTGCCACTCACAGACAATCTCACAGCTCACAGAGCTTGGCTTGCTGCTGCAGCCTCGGTCACTGTTCCTTTTGAACAGTGTGGCTCAGAGCTGCGGGCAGTTGGTGCTTTTTATCTCTGCCACTTCCTCCAATCTCCCAGCAACCGTGGCTTGATGAGCCCGCACCATATGGCAGGGGCTGGGCTGGGCTGGAGCTGTGCTCCAGCAAACAGCACAGTGCCTGCGACCCACAGGTGTGGGGCTGGGACTGATCAGTGCTCCTCCTCCGAGCTGCTGGGGATTCACAGCCAGTGGGGAAGTTTCTGCTGCAGGAGTTTGGGAGATACATTAGTTAACCCACGCAACATTCAGCTCCGTGGCTGCTTTGGGCAAGAGCCGTGCCCATGTGAGCTGAGCAATGGATGAATGGAAAATGTGGTGTCCAAAGGGAGCACAGAACAAGCCCTGGGCACGTTAGTTGGATGCACCCTGGTACACTAATGCAGTGCTTCTGGAGCTGATGCACGATGCAGTGTGACATTAAACTGCCAATAGAACCAAACAATAGGACGGGGACCCTATTTCTAAAGCGTCTTTATGTAAAACAAATGAGTGGGGAGAACGAAAGGGGAATGTTGAGATGTTGGCTTTGAGGTGAAAAGTTGGGCACTGTGTGATCTCCCTGACCGCACTGGAGCAGTTCCAGGTTTCCTTGTGCAATCCCGCCTGGTTCTCATGGTCAGTTCTAGCTGGCAGATGGTTCTGTGCATCATTTCCCTACTGACTGAGGATAGCTTTGTTCCAACGCAGTTTTTCCAGCGGCTCATCCTGTCTGCTGCCTCCTCCTGACCACGGCTGTTTTATTTCCTCAGTGCTTCCCTCATGATGAGTTCTGAACTGAACGTCCCAGTGGATCCCTCCACTCCCGCTTGCTGCTCCGAGCCTGGCACCAAGGGCATGGATTATCGGGACTGGGTGCGCCGCAGCTACCTGGAGCTGGTGACCTCCAACCACCACTCAGTTCAGGCCCTGTCCTGGAGGAAGCTGTACCTGAGCCGAGCCAAGCTGAAGGCCTCCAGCAGAACCTCTGCTCTGCTCTCTGGATTTGCAATGGTACGTTGGTGTCACAGGAACGCTTTCTAGATCGTGAAAATTCTGGGTTCTGTTAAAAAGAAAAAGAAAACAGCTCTATTAATTGGTGTTCTGTTCCTGCAAAGAAGCAGGGCGTGCTGTGATGTGCTTGGCTGTCCCAAGGCAGTATGGATACAGGAGCTGCCCACGCCTCCCAGTGATCCACCCAGACCTCCCAGCCCTTTGCAAACACTGCTCCCTTCCCTGCCAACGATCCCAAGAGCTGCCCTCTATCCGAACAGTGCCCCAAGGCCAGGTGCTGCTGGCTGCACCTGGTCGCTGCTGTGATCCTAATCTCATTTTCTGTATGTTTTTTCAGGTCATGGTGCCTGTAGTAAGGCGGAGGCTGGCTGGCAGCCTGCCAGGGAGCACTTTGCATGGCATGAACAGGGAGATCGTGTTGTGAGAGGCCCCGCAGCCTCCGGCACGACGTCAGAGGGCCGTGCAGCCCGCAGGGAGCCAAACCGTGGGTATTTTTGTCAGTGCTGCCTGCTGGGAGTAATCCCTCGTCCTTGCTGTGCTCTGTGCGGCTCTTGGGTGTTAGCTGGGAGCTATTGCATAGGTCAGAGCCGTGTCAGGGAGCGCATAAATAAACACCACGAGGTAGCGGGGTGGTGCACAGGGCTCTGAGCTGTGATGCCATCGGCCTCCTCCTCTGCCCTCTGGTTTTACTGAGAGTGAAACCTCATCTGGGGAGGCTTTCAGCCCAGGAAGCGAGCTGCTGCTGAGGGCTGAACGCACACGTGCAGAGGGCGGGACGTGGTGTGAGGGAGCTGCATGGAGGAGATGGGCAGGCTTGGTTAGCTTTCCATGTTTTGTAGAGTTTTGTGGGGTTTTTTAAGCTTCTTCCAGCCCCAGAAGATGAATGCTCTTTAGCGTTACAATGGGGAGTTCTGTTTTGTTGCAGCAGCAATGAAGCACGAGCAGGGCGTTAGGTGGGTGCAGAGAGCATTATGTGCCCTTGGGTTTTTCAGTCCATTGTGAGGATGCCAGAGCTGGTGCCAGGGAGCTCCCTTTGTCTTGTCTCTACAGTTTAAAAGCAAATTAGCCAATAGGTATAAGTACTGTTAATCACCACCGGCTTAATACTGTAAGTAGATCCCAGACTGGTGTTTCTGCAGTAAGGAATTCTCTTTATTAGCAACCCGGTCACACTGGGCCTTCCAGCAATAGGTGGTATATCTATTGCTATCTGTAGGTTGGTAGGCGTGTGTATAGGATGCAGACATTGACTAATAAGTGTCTGCGTGACTATTGATGAAAGTGGTGCAGTTATTTAGAGTTAAGCAGTTTTCGTGCAGCGCTGTGTGCCCGTAACTGTGTAAACAGGTGTCGTGCAGGGCTTGGCTATCGCTTTATTTACTTCCCTGTCAGCATGTGCCATTCCAGCCAGTTCCATATTGGCTGAAAATTATTACAAGCTGATGGGTATTTAATCAACAGGCGGTGGCTTTGATCCAGCTCCTTCTGGACAGGCTGCAGAATAATGCAAACCGTCCTCGTTACGCGATACTATCTGCGGTATTCCTGGCACAGAGCCGGGCGGGCCAGGAGGATGCGGCTGCTTCCAGCTCCAGCACTGCACAGAGGGGCTGCACGAGCTGCCCTGGGGAGCCTGCAGGTGAAGGGCATTGAGAGGGAGTGTAGGAAATCTCCTTCCTCGTTTCCCTGATGGAAGGAAGAGCTGTTCCCGCTAGCAGCCCCTGTCCAGTTGCTACAGGATGTGCATTTGATTTAGAGAAGGAGAAAAAAAGAAGTCCAACAGATCTGCTGGAGTGATTGCTTCCACAGACTGCCAAACCATCTGTGTGGATGTAACGTGCTATATGTGAAGCCATTTGTCATCCTCCTGTGTGATATCATCTACGCTCGTCTTAATTTCTCAAGATGAGCATCTTCTTTGTTGCGGACAGTCTGGGCTCCGGTGATCTTTAAAAAGAAACGCAGAGAGAAAAAAAAGCATAATGGTACGTAATCTAACTTCAGTTTAATTCAGAGCACACGCTCCTTCAGCAAACCTACCAGTGTGAAGTCCAGCAGGGCAATCCCTGAGCTTAACATTAAGCCCGTGCTGAAATCCTCTGCTGCTCAGCAGAGTGCTCAGCGCCTTGCAGAGTCAATCCCTTGATACCGTGGCTTCTGCAAAGAGGTTAAGGCAGAGGGGACTGTTATCACAGAAGAGTATAATTGTATTGAACGTGACATATTAATAGTTTTACAGACCAAGTAGCATGCTTAATGGTTTTTAAATGGGTTATTTCAGCTTGTCCTCTTTCTGTTATCCCGGTCAGAGGATGACATGACAATCTGCATGAGGTAAAGCAGTAAAGCTCGCTCACCTTGCCAGTGCTTGTTTGGGTTAAACGAGCTGTTTTTCTGCCTTGCTGCCCTATCTGGCTTGTTGATGTTTTTTCTGTGAAATACCTCTTACTGAACCATCAGTCCGTGTTAAAAATTCATCGCGTTGCACAGCTGAAGCTAGCCCTGGGGAACAGGTTCGTCTGGGAGGAAACATCCAATTAGCTGCAAAGTGCTGCTCATGCGACGGGTAACAGCTAGAAATTGATATCTTGACATCAGCCAGGCTTTCAGCTCTAATATAAAGCTATGGATTGAACATGCTGGTACAATTCCTGTCCAGCCTGCTGAATGCTGTGTCTCTGGGTAGAGCAGTGCCCAAGAATGAACAATACACCTGCACGGCTTCCCCTGGCTGGTGTGGCCTGACTGATGGTCACTGTGCTGTACAGCAGTGTGTCCTGCAGGGCAGTGCAGCACAGGATAAGTCTGATCTCCTCAAATCTGTTTGCAGGGAACTGCAAAAAGGAACGCGAGGTCAGGTTGATGGTTGGACCTGGGGGTCTTCAGGGTCTTTTGCAACCTAGATGACTCTGTGATTAGAGGATGAGAGGTGATGGCCTTAAGTTGTGTCAGTGGAGGCTCAGGCTGGGTTTTAGGAAACATTTCTTCTCAGAAGTGGCAGTGATGCCCTGGCACAGGCTGCCCAGGGAGGGGGTGAGTCCCTGTCCCTGGAGGTGTTAAGAGTGTGGGGATGTGACACTGAGGGACGTGGTCAGTGGGCATGGTGGGGTGGGCTGGGGTTGGACTTGGGGATCTGAGAGGTCTCCTTCCAACCTGAATGGTTCTATAATTTTAAGGGAATGTGGTGTATGCTTTATTTGCATGGACCTTCCCTGCAGTAGGTGGTGAAGCCAAACCTGTGTTATTTTCCCTCTATGTGACAGGAGCTACTAACAGGAACCTCTCAAAACAAACCAAAAAAACCCAACCACATATCCATCACCAGAACAGAAGGCTGGGAATGCTCAAGAGCTGTCCCAGTGTTCTTAGCATCTCTAATATCCTCCGTAGCTGATGGAGGTATAAAGCCTGGGCACGCTGCAATGGGCCATTTTCTGCCCCACACACATGTTGTGTCCTGCTGCTAGCAGATGTGTTCAGACTTGTCCTGCTCCCTCCTTTGGGCTGCTGCTGATTTCAAGGTAACTGCAGGAAAGACAGCAGTCGTAGCGCTGCTTCCATCCTCAGTCCTCTTCAGGGTTACCAGCAGGGACAACATGAGCATACCCTTCATCTTCCAGTGCCTGAATAATGTAATTAACAAGTAATGCCGGAGTGAATGGGGCAGGTCATTATACAGAGCCTGGAATGGCTGGTCATACTCTGCTTCATTAAAATACCTCAAAATGAACAGCTTCAGAGGCACGCTGCCTGATAGGAGCCTGCTTTCCTGCACCAAGAATTGTTACTGCACGCGAAAGCCAGTAGCCACCTCTGCTTTCAATAAGTTATGAGATCTCGGGGGAGATATTTGGGGATATAAATAGCTTGTATCTAGGCATATTTGCAATAAAAACCAACTTAGCGCTCAGAGAATAGGAGGCAACTATTCTAACTATGGAGTAACTTGGGCTATTATGAAGTAGCTCGCACGCTTCCCTTGGGAGGCCGGGTATGCTCGCTGGCAGCCGGCCAGCAGGGCTGCTGCTTGTGCTCTTGTGTGCACTCACCACGTCGAAACTTCCTGCAGCCAGAGCCGCTGGCGGTGAGCGGAAAAGGAAGGTGTGAGGGGCAGCGGGCGGGCTGGCTGCCTGACGAGCTGCTGCTGCCGCCCGCACGGTTTGATGGCGTTCGTACGGTTGCAAGGAGCTGTTATTTTGGGAAAACTCCAGCACCGAAACGCGTGCGTAAAGCTTGAGACGGGCCAAGCTGCAGACAGCGCGTGCATCATCCAGGGAAACGGGCCTGGCCCATTTAGGCTGCTGTTCTAAAAAGCTCTCGAGTGTGTACTTGACCTTAGGTGGTCTTCCTGAGTAAAGATGCTTTCCTGGATGAAAGCCTTGAACGGTGGAAAACCAGCAGCTGTTGAGCAGCGGCTTCTTGTTCCTGTTCCCCCAGGTTGCCATGGTGGAGGTGCAGCTGGAGATGCAGTACAAGTACCCCCAGATGCTGCTCATCGCGTTCAGCGCCTGCACAACGGTGCTCGTGGCCGTTCATCTCTTTGCCCTCCTCATCAGCACCTGCATTCTGCCGAACGTGGAAGCAGTGAGCAACATCCACAACCTGAATTCCATCAGCGAATCCCCTCACGAGCGCATGCATCCCTACATCGAGCTGGCGTGGGGCTTCTCCACGGTGCTGGGAATCCTCCTTTTCCTGGCGGAAGTGGTGCTGCTGTGCTGGATCAAATTCCTGCCCGTGGACTCCATCCTGAAGAATGACACCACCACCATCCAGAAGCCCAGCGGCCACGCGGGCTGGCAGGCGGCGCTGGTCTCCACCATCATCATGGTCCCGGTGGGTCTGATCTTCGTCGTCTTCACCATTCACTTCTACCGCTCTTTGGTGCGGCACAAAACGGAGCGCCACAACCGAGAGATCGAGGAGCTCCACAAACTGAAAGTGCAGTTAGACGGGCACGACAGAGGCATGCAGGTGGTGTGACGGGGGCTGAGGCCGGGAGCAGAACGCCTGTTTGCTAGATGGCGAGGCGCGCTGGTAGGGGATTGATTGGGGGCTTCAATATGTAAATGCTAATTGCCTGCCCTATATAGCTGTGGGTTCTAACGCTGTCTCAGATGCTGCGGTCCCTGGTCCTGCACACTTCTGTACTTAAGTGGACACTGCCATGGAGTTCAAGGTCAAATCTTTATCTACCTTTACATGGGTACGACTAGCCAAAAATCTGTATTATTTTACAAATGCCGTGTTCTGTTGCCAGAAGTAAAAGTGCGTCAGCTGTCCATGAAGGCTGTGTGTGTGGAGGACCTGTCTTACGTGTCAGAACTCCGTGGCTGTCAGTGCAGCAGCAATTAATTGGCAGTTTGTTTCTAGAGCTGAGCTGGTTAATGAAGGTATCTGCACCCAACTTGAGGACGTTTGGAAAGCACAACAGAAACTGCGAGTGTTCGTTGCCTTTGTTCCAAAGCAAATGTTCCATACACATATAACCAGGAAGAAATCAGCCTTAGCTTTATGTTCTTTTCTCACTATTCTTTCCATACTTCTACAAATTCTAAAGGCAGGGGGCTGGGGACTTCTGTTGTTCTTTCTTCAGCAGCATCTGTCACTTTAGACTGAACAAATGCCAAGATCGCTTGTTTTTTTCCAGCCAGAGCCCAGGGAAGGCTTACAGGTGTTTTAGTTTTAACAAGGACATTCTTAAAACAGAACAGTGACGAAATGTAATCAGACAAAACTTTGAAGGACTAGTAAAGCGAGTTTCAAGGAGGAAAAGTGGCGGCAGGGACCCATCCCTGTGTTGTTTTCAGTTATGTCCTGCTGGAATGTCTTTTCCTTGGTTTGCTGGAGAGATCAAGCCCCCGGCCTGTGTTTTTCCTGGTGCTGTTTGTCAGCTGTAGCGTTTGCCTGTCGGAAAGGAGAGCTTCCTTCGCCCTGCACCAAAGCAGGCAGCTCCTCTGGGGAACCTGGAGCTGCAGGGCGAGCCTGGCAGAGCTGGACCCGGCCAGAGATCTGTGTGCCATTCGAGAGCTATCGCGTTTCATTTGGGCTGTCGTCTGTTCCAGCATTGAAGGAAAAGACGCTTGCACGCCTGTCCGGCTTAGCAAGGGAAACTTGTGAATCCTGCAGCATCCTTTTGGGTGAAAACTCCCCTGAAAAGTATTCCGTGATTTGTGGTAGCTTTGCGAAGAGAAAAAGAGTGTTTTGCAATCAGCAGCTCTTCTAAGAAACGTGGAGCTTTCTGACCTGGGGCCGAACGAAACATCAGCCCATTTTCTTGGCCCTCATCCTATGCCCATTTCCTGCTCTGCGCTCAAACGCTGCAGTCGCAGCCTCCCGGCTCCCAGGCTGCCTAGGTTCCTGAGATCGTTACGGATATTTGTAATGTTCTATTTAACGATGGTCCTTTATTCCACTGGGATCTGAGAAATCTAATGGCGGCATGTTACATGTCAGCTTCCCAGAATGGGGAGTACATGCAAATCCCAGTGAGACTGTCCCCGTATCTCTCTCTGACGAGGGTCCTGGGAAACTAACTCTCATTTCTCTTGTTTACATGTGGGTTTGAGCATTGCTGAACAAGTTGCTTAGCACCGTGTCTGTGCCTTTCATCTGCTGTTCTCGCCGCAGTTGGCATGTACCATATTGGCTGATGTGCAGCAAAGAAAATAGTTTTTTGTGTGTGACATGACTAGCCTGTACTTATGCACATATGCAAAAAATGAGGAGTGTCCTCCGGGAAGTGGATGGTCATGAAATTGGTATCATCCCCCAGGAGCCCGCCTCTCTTCCTCCTCTTCTTACCAAAATAAAAGTTCAAGGTTTACGTAACAAAATCGGAGTTGAGTTTTCTGCCAAGTATTACACACGTAGGCTCTTCTTCCAGCAAAATCTCTCCTGTGAAGCCAGAGCGAGACCAGATAGGATTAATTCCAGACCTGTACTTTGCATTTTTTTCTATAACAGCAGTAGTAATTGGTCTCTGTGCGCTGTGGAGCTCAGGAGGTTTGAAATCAGTTGTAGAGCAAAGTATTGTAGCATTTTTTTGTAATAAAGAAACTGTCAAATTTCACAGTGTGTACGTGATGCTGTGACAGCAGCGCAGCTCATTGGGAAACCGTTAGATTGTTCATTTAACTCTTTGCAAATCTAATAAATTTCAGCAGAGAGATGCAGCAGAGGCCGTGCTCTGGCTTTGTAGGACGCCCCAGTGAGGCTTTGGTGGGGCTGGGTTCATGGCAGTCTCAAGGCAGCAGCTCTGTGGCTGGAGAGGGATTGCCTTACTGCATGGGGAGCCGGGGGCTGCAGGTGGTTTCCCAAGGGTTTACGCTCTTAAAGCTGGATAATGGTGTGCTTTCCTCAATTTGCTCACAGCTTTGATTTCTGCTTCTCTCTGGGCACTGGGTTCTCCCCTTCCATGGGAGTATTTTTGTTTCTTGCCATCTGGGTTCTCTCTCTGTTACCCGTCACCTTTGTGCTGTACCTCCTCTTGTTCCTCTTTCCCAACACGAGCACTCGATTTCTCGCCTCTTCCTCTGCCCTGTTTACATTTTCACTGCTGTTGGGTCCAGACTTGCGTTGCAGAAAGATCTCCTGCGGTATCAGCAAGCAACAAAACTTAATGAATCCGTAAAGGAGTGGGGACAGTGTGCTTGTCCAGACGGCTGCTTCCGTGCTGCGGTGCCAGAAAACCTTCCCTGCTTCTGTCACTGCCTCGTGGCTGGCAGCAGGACTCCATCAGTCAAGCAGGGAGATGCCTTTCTTTCCACACCGTGCTGCCGTCCCTACAGCCGGGCAGCACCAGCTCATGTTTCGTGCCGGGCCTGCGTGCCTCGTCCTGTTCGCTCCTGGGGTGTCTGACACCGCTGGGTCTTCAGGTACAGAGTAAGCTCTGGGGTGCCTGCATGGGTGTGCTGCTCCTGCGCTGGGGGCAGGATGGTGTCTGTTTGCTTTCTGCACCAGCTGTGGGCCCTGCGGTGCTGCCCTCGTCCTCAGCTCTCGGCACAAGCTCTCATTTTGCCGAGGCAATTCCTCCAGTCTGTTCAATAGAGCTCACCCAGGCCGCGGGGCTCGCCTTGCTGCAGGGAACAGCCACGTCCCCTTCTAAGGCCTTCAGATTCTGGGGGTGCGCTTTGTGCCAGGCAGGAAAATGCCATTGCGGGCCACAGTGCTGCCTCCTGGAAAGGGGAGCGGGCAGTGAGCGCAGCTTTGTGTCATCCCACGGCTGCTTCCCTCGTTAGCACGAGTCCAGCCAGGCCACGAGTGCAGGCGGGCACCCAGGGCAGTGTCAGGTTCTCCCGTTGGCCCGGCTTGGTGGCAGCTCCTGCTCCCTGAGCTCCCTATTTTTAACATAGGCAGGCTGTCAGGTCCCAGCCCGTCCTGTTGCTTTGGTGGGCAGCAGGAGCCTCAGCACTGATGCAGAACAAGCTGTTAGATCTGACTGCTTGGGCCTGGAAGTGATGCCAGGGCTCGGAGCAGAGCGTGCTGTGCTAAGTGCTCCAATACATGGAAGTGCTTAGAGGGAGATGGTGGAACACAAATCCCCTGGTTTCCTGGTGCTGAGGGCCCAGGATGGTGAAGGCAGCTGCTGTGCAGAGAGGGTGTGGGGGCCGCGGTGGGGCTGGTGGGCCGCGGTGGGGCTGGTGGGCCGCAGTGGGGCTGGTGGGCCGCAGTGGGGCTGGTGGGCCGCAGTGGGGCTGGTGGGCCGCAGGGCTGGCTGCTCGCACTTAGCACTTTTCTGTGGTTTTATGTGGGATTTTCCATGTCCCGTCTCCCTTCCCTTCCTTAAGCTTACAAAAACTTTCAAGATTCTCTACTTTCATAGCTTCGTTATCTTCTAATTCTTGCTGCCTTATCTTAAAGCAGCTTCCTCAGCAACCTCCCTCAAGAGCCGCAGCCTCAAGCTCAGGCCCCACACAACGGGGCCA
This sequence comes from Numida meleagris, assembly GCF_002078875.1. Taxonomy (NCBI): domain Eukaryota; kingdom Metazoa; phylum Chordata; class Aves; order Galliformes; family Numididae; genus Numida; species Numida meleagris. The sequence continues at coordinate 4,193,895 of NC_034426.1, forward strand.
CGCGCTTATCTTCTGGTTATCCTCTCTCAGGCTGTCTCCTCTGTACCGGTTCCAGACAAGAAAGTGGCTCCAGCAATGCCATGGCTGAGCAGAGAAAAGTTGCTGTGAACACCCATGTGTAGGACTCGGAGCTTGCCTTCTCCAGGCTGTGACCGCTGTTACACGCTAGGAGACAACAAACCAGTGTATGTGTGCTTCCCCAGCTCTTGGTTTATCTCTGCGTGAGCAGTACTTAATGTAGAACAAGGTATGTATCTCAGTTAGTTGTGACAAAACCAGATAAACGTGCTAAGTTTTACATTTCTTGCTGTTTTGTTGTTTTTTTTTAAAGACAGCTGAAGTCCTCCAGCATCCTCTATGGGTTAACTTGTGTCTTACCTCTTGTTATTTAAAGCTTGCATAGATATTACACGTGCCCTTTTAAAACACACAAGGAGATAGCAAATAGGTGCACTTGCTTTTAATGAGAGAATGGTTCTTGGCATGTGTTTTACAAGGGCTAATCCGGGTTAAAAAGATAAACAGCTGTGATAGGAATTCCTATAACTTGAAGTTTGTCATACCATAATTATAGAGTGGGCAAAATGACTTCTGACACCTGATTAATTAAAACCTCCTTATACTTTTCCTCCATTTCTGTGATACTGATAATCCACACCCAACCATTTGTGTCCCACGGTGCTGCAGCTCTGGCTTTTTAGGAGAGAATGCACATGAAGTTTTAGAAAGTCAAACAGAGCCAATGGGTTTGTAATTGCAATGTGATCTGTCTGAGATGGTGCCCAAGAGACCGTTTAGCAGGTGAGAGATGTCCAAAGATGGACGTAGCAAGAACTGAGTCATGACTACATTAAGTTTTGGACTATAAAACCATCTTGACAAAGCCCTCGGTTCTTGGCTCACAAGATAATTATTTGCAGATTTTAAACTGAAGATATCGAGTAGGCAGAGCTGGAATTTTCTGGCAAGAATGGCAGCTTGCTGTATAGTTCAAACAAAGTAGAAAATTTCAGCTAACAAATGCAGAGCACAAAATGAACTAATATTGTTTATCTCATTATCACGGCACACTGATTCATCAGCAGCCAGCATCTGCTGCCATTGCTGAGAGAATGAAACAGCAGGTACCCATGCCAAAAGGGTTCTATCAGCCTGAGAGCACGATGGAAATGTAAAAGGGAACGTTGGAAATAATGGTCAAACATTAATGGAAACAGTTGGTTGCTGCATTTTGCTACGTGGAGAGCAGATTGCTGAAGAGGCTCAGCACTAGAAGGTAGCAGGGTTGTGGTAGATGTGGTCTCAAGGCTTGCCCTACCTGCAAAATGGATTTCCTTGCCCAGCGTGGCTCTCTGCCGTGTCCCAGCAGGCTGCCAGCCATCTCCTGCTTGGCCCAGTGTCCTTCAGTGCCGTGGCAGCAATGCTGGGCTGCTGCAGTGCTGGCCTGGGGACAGCATGCTATTGAGCTCGTGGGCGCTGGCAGCACAGGGCTGAGGGCACCAGCCTGCCGCAAAAAGGTTAGGAATTGCAATTTGGAGATTTCCATGGGAAACTTCTTCTGATAAAGCTCAGCTGTCTCACTGCGGTGACAGCCTTCTGTCAGAGAGGGAATGCTGGAACTGCTGCTGAGGCAGTGATGCTGCGGGCATGGGTGGAGGTTTGCTGTTTAGGACTGCCCACGGAAGCAGTGCTCGCTGATTCCCGCTGCAATTACTGTGTAGCTGTGTCCACAATGGTTTAAATATAGGGCTAAGCTAAAACTGATTCACTGCAGCCTTGAAGGAGCGTAGCTGTAATCATTTCAAATGTCCTGATTCACCTATCTGATTTCTAGTTGGTTGCTCTGAAGAGCTGCTTCCTCTGCAGTGCCTGCAGCAGAGGGCAGTCTGCAGCACGAATGCATTACTGGTATGCTAAAAACCATGTGCTATGCCAAGGAAGTACTTCTAGGACAGGATATAGCTGTACAAAGATGCTGAAATCCCACATGATAAACGTGGCCCTCTTTTCTTCCTTAACAAAACCAGTCAGCATTGCAAAGTGTCATTTTATTACTGTAGCTGTGACAATGCCGAATGGTTCTGATGACACAACTGTGTTGGTTAAGGATCACGCTTCTTCCACAGCACAGCTTCATTTCCAAGAGCACAGAAGTTTGTTCTGAACAGACAGATGGCCCTCAATCAGCGTCTGCTACAAATGACTGCTTGAATCTTAGGTACAAGGTATGATTCAAACCTGACTGCTGGAGGTGCCAAGAAAAAAAAAAATGATAGCCACTGGTATTGCAGTCTGTTGCCCAGCTGATTCCCAGAATCTGACTCTCAATACTGAGAGCTGACAGCAGGGTTCAGAGATGACAAATGATCAGAAAATAACACAGTCTGTGCGAGTCTCAGGTCTGAGCTCTGCCCAAGCTGTCTCTGCGGAAGAGTCGGCCCTCTGCAAATGCAGCTCTTTGGTCTCAGAAGATATAGGTCACACACAGCATTTATGACTAAAGTATGAATCTTCAGCGAAGGATAATTACTTTAATTAGTTCTCAGAGTGTTGTACTATCTGTGGAGAGATGCTTGCCTGCCCCCTGGAGAGCTTCTCTCTCAAGGAGCAATCTGAAGTGGGTGAGAAGAAAGTTGTGTCCCTAGGGCACAGCTACCAGTAAGGCAGTATGACATAAGAGCTGCCACTGCCCAGGACAGTCTTCACACAGAGAAATGCCCCCTCCCTTTCCTGCACCACCTTGTTTGTGCTTGCTAACATCCATTTGATTCCCTCAGTACGTACCTGGTTCCTTATGCACGCTTCAGAAATAAACCAAATTCTAAAAATCCCGGTTTTTATTTTTCAAACTCCTTCAAGACACAATTCTAGCCGCCCCTTGCTGATCACACCGGTGTTCCTTGAAACGAAAGAGCTATCTCCAGCAGTTCTCTGCCCAGTTCCTCATGCCTTCCTCCAGCGCTGAACTCTGCAGACAGCTCCCTGAACGTGACGCAGACTCGCCGATGCTCGATGTGCCTGCGGTAAATGGCATGTTTCCACTTGTAGCGTGCTTCACCATACAGCACCACCAGAGACCTCCTGGGTAAGTGAATGGCAACAGTCACTTCCTTGCTTGGCACGAGCCTTGGGGACAAGAGGCAGCTGGTTCCCTGTCTGCCTGAGTTCTCACGTGCTGATGTCTGTGTAAGAGATCCAGGGGGACTTAATTCCTTCTTTTCTTTACTGAAAGTAGGAAATAATTGGATGCTGTCCTCTGAATCACAAGACATGGACAGCACGGTTTTTGAGAGCAAGTTTAAGCTAACCAGACGCTCTCCCCACAGCCACCAGTCATCAAAATGCGGGTCGATGGCAGAACCTCTTTCTGGCCTGTAGTCCAGATTGCATTGTTCAACAGGCAAGAAACCACCTAGCACCGAGCAGGCCCCCATCTGTGCCACAATCTTTTTACTAAAACACGGCAAACCAGTAAAGCCACCAGCTTTCAACCTCTGTTTCTTGAAGTTCACTTTGGGTCCATAATCCTGTTGGAAAAGAAGAGGGGGGAAAAAACGGCATTAAAGGAAAAGCTGGGACAAGACTCGAGGCTATGATCCCTATGGGGTCAAGGCTTTTGAGATCTGTTCTCTTCCAGTAACTGGTCACCGGTTTCCAAAATCACAGAACCATTAGGGTTGGAAACGACCACTAAGATCACCAAGTCCAACCGCCTGCCCATGCCCACTGAGCCACAATCCTCAGTGCCACGTCTGCCCTTATCCAGAAAACCTCCAGGGACGGTGACTCCACCACCTCCCTGAGCAGGTGACTTGGATGGGCCACGTTAATCTCTCTGGAATTAGGTTTCTCAGCTGTAAAGCAAAAAAACCCTTCTCTCATCTCAAGACTGCGTGAACTTCGGTGCCCGAGTATGCAACATCAGGTATCGAATGTAACTGTCACTTGCTCCTGCAGGCAGCTGATTTTAATGAGAAGTCATTCTTGTAAATTGATTTCAGAAAAGGTTTCTGAAGAAGCGCTGTTCATGAAACATGTGAGTGACTGGGTTTGAAATGCGGAGGGATCTAAGAACGAAGGTGCATCTAAAGCCAAACCTGCTTCTTTCGGCCAGACTGCGAGGGCTTCCACTCATCCCGGTCCATCAGTTCCACCATCTCCAATTCTTCATCCTCACTAACGAACTCCTCTGTCAGAAACACCCCTGGGAATGGAAATGCCCAGCCAGCAAACCGGGAGTGCTCGCTGCCTTCAGCTAAGCCCGTTGCCGGACAGTAAGTGAAATTATCATCCCCCTGCGGAAACAACAAGAGATGGCAGACACGGGACGGGGGAAGCTCTCAAGACAAGCTATTCACCTTGCTCACCCCCGCAACCTCAATGCTGCCGTGTGGAAACCGCCCACACGAGGCTCACGGAGGCGCGGGGAGTTTTGAGGACAGCCCTTCCCCGCGCTGGCCGTGAGTTAGCGCCCGTGGATTTCTACGGAACATCGCTACGCCGCTCCCCTCCCCGTGATAACGCCTTTAACCCGCAGCGGTGCGGCAGGACGGGCGATCCCGCGCCGGAGGGGCACGGCCTGGCGTTCTGTAGGGCCGGCTTCGTGCCCCCCCCGCCGAGGCGTCGGACGAGCGGAGCTCCACCCGCGCCGCTGTTGTCGCTGCCGGCGCCCGGGCCCGGGTCCTTCACGTT
>NC_034426.1:4199111-4254548 GCF_002078875.1 Numida meleagris
CCGTGTCCCCGAGCGCGGCCCGGGGCTGGCCTGGCGCGGGCCTCGTGCCCGCAGCGTGACACGGCGGTGCCGGGCCCTGGGCCGGGGTTCGCTGCCGCCGCTCTTTTCGGTTACTGCCTTTTTTTCTCCTCTAAGCCGTGGGATATCCCACCCACAAAGGACTGCCCCGGGCACGGGCACGCGGCGCCGAGCATCCAGCGACTGTCCGTATGCGAAGGGCCCTGGGGGTGGGATGGGGGACACGGCTTCAGGCTGGCAGGGGTGGGATTTACGCTGGGTACGGGGAGAAGTTGTTTGCATTAAGGGTGGTCCAGCGAAGAAACAACGTTACTGAGCAGCGGGTGTGACTATGTGTGATTATTAACCCAGTTTACCCAAGTTTTAGGGAACGCAGAGGCTGTAAGCAAGGAGTCCATCTACCTGGGCAGCTCTGCGCTCCGTGTCACCTCCCCAGAGGAAGCAGCCTGCCACAGGTGTGCTCGTCCTCATCGCTGCCGTCTGTTCGGAAGCGTGGGGCACTTCTTGGGCCGGAGCCTGGTTGCACAGGAGAGATCCCTAAAGCCCAGAGCCGTCACGGTGCGGGCAGCTCGGCAGCAAGCCTCTTGCTCACACAGCAAGCGTTTGGGACGGGCTGGGTCGGCTCGGTGGGAGCGTGTTCCACCGTAATGAATACCCCCGGCGTTCTCATTTCAGCCGTGGAAAAAATAGTACTTCAAACTCAGCAGCAAAAGCAGGAGCCAACCTCGTAACTTTTTTTCCCTCCCTTTTGGAGTCGGTTGCAAAGGACTTTCCCTTATCCCTGTTTGTTTTCCCAGGGAGGCTGCAAGAAGAGGTCCGACGGCTGCTTGGTGATTGCAGCAGAAGGGTGGAGATAAAGATGTCAAAAATTACTACAGAACTTCTCTTGGAAAGAGCGGTTCCAAAATCGACGAGGCTCCGGAAGATAGAGACGCTGAAGTAAGTGCAGACAAACCCATGGAAAATTCCAGATGAATTCAGCACGGATGGTCCTTCTTTTAAGCATTTCTGTTGAAATAAAAGAGATCGTTGCAAAGCACAGCATTAGAGATGGTGTTCTCAGTGCAGGATCAGTGAGCACTGGTGGAGCTGCTGCAGTTACCACCTCTCTTCACTGTATGTGTTGTTTCCTGGGTTCTGATTTCCTAATGCTCAGAGGTGCTCCTTCCTTCCCTCCAGACCACTTCTGTCTTTGGTAGCAGTTGCTTCATGTAAATAGAACTGCTTCTGGTCTGGATCTACAGGATTTTCTTAATGTTTTGGCACGGTGTCCATTCCCTTTATTTTCCCCTCCATCACTTTGCTCTAAATCCAGTTACGTTACTATCGGAAACATTGCAGAAAGGGAGAATAAGCTGACACACTTAGCAACCTCTGAAGCAGTTTTATTGCTCGGATCCTCTTATAGGTCATTGAACATAATAAATGTCTTTCCAAATGGTGCATAACAGTGGAATGGTTTTTTTAATTGAGAGCTGGTCACTGCAAGTGACTCATCCAGCCGATTTCTGGCAGGCGTCTGTGTTGTTTTTACTGCTGATGTGGGAGCTCTGGTTTTCATATGTACTCGTTAAAGTTACTTATTTTAGTTTGTCTTGTGCTGAAATAATTGTTTTCAGATAGAAACTCGAAAGTTTATCCAAAGAGCGTAGGCTGCAGGAATCTGGGTAACAAGGTGTTGTTCCGATGGTTGAAGTAAAGAATTTCTAGAGGTAGTTTTTCCATGCAGCTTCATGCCATGATTTTGAAGGGCAATGTTTCAGAAAGTTTGTTTGGGGAACGCTGTGCTGAGTCTCTCCCAGACTTTGTCCCAGCCCCAAGCAGTGCTCCTGCTTGGAATCACAACACAGCAGTCACACTCAGTGTTGCAGCCAGCTGAATTCTGTTCAGCTTTTCTGACATACTTTGGCCAGTTAGGCTTCTGAGATGATGAGTGAGAAGCGATCTTGCTTTCCAAATTGATGTACCTGATTTATTTGCATTTTCTGTACATGGCCCTTTATTTACTAGTCATTATAGGTGGGGATTCTGTTTGTTAGAGGAACTCGGGCTGATATCCTCAGGAGACCCTGGCTGTCATTGCTGGAAGTTCCCTGTGGACTTCAGCTAAGTGGTCTAATCTCCACGGTCCTTCCTGTAATACACAGTTCTCAGTTTCTCACTGAGGAGGGATGCTTTTTCCCTTCTCAGAGCAGACTGAGAGGTGCCCCAGGGTGTGGCCTTGTACCCTGTGAGAGCCAGCACTCGTTTTCCAGTGAAGTGCAGATAGCTGATGTTCTCTTTTCCTTTCAGCCTGTCCAAGCTGCAGCTGAAGACTGGAGACTTAGACCCACGCTTGTTTTCACGTCTGAGGCATCTGCAGAAACTAGATCTCTCTGATAATTTATTGGACAAATTTCCCAACAGCCTAACCCTGCCTGATCTGCGTGTCCTGAACTGCAACAACAACCAGCTGGAAGATGTAACTGCTCTGAAACAGTTCCCTCTGCTCGAGGAGCTAAATTACGAGAACAATGTGTACCTCACAGTGAGTTATTTCCCATTCTTACAAGATAAGTATTACATAGAGGGGGGAATAAATAGCAATAATACCTAGTTCTTATATATTATTCTTGGGCAACGAGTGAGGGCACGTTAGAAAGCGGTCAGTGTTTTTATTCCCCAGGATGTGAACAGAATGCCCTGCCTTGCAGGCAGGCCAGAGCCCAGTTTCACCACTACCACCTTGTGTTGGTGTCAAGTACTGCAGAAGTGCAAGGTGCTTGTCTGTGTTGGTGAAGATCCCAACTTAAAGGGGAATGCTAATTAACAAGTAGAAGTTGTTATTTGAGTCAGAAACGCTGAGAAGATTTTATGGAGTGTCCTTTCTCCAGTAAATACATTCTGCTCTTTCTTGGCTTATATTTTAATAAAGAACACTGGATGTGAACTGAAGCAACCACCATGTGTACCATTTTTATAACTCTACTGTCTTTCTAGCTCAATGATGATTATAAAGTGATGTTTCTTTTGCAAAATCTTCGGCTGCTCAACGGCAAGGACATAACCAAGCTGGCTAATCACGTGAGGCGTGTCAATAGCCGTAAGCTGACCAGCAAGGTAAGATGGGCAGTATTTTTTTTTTCCACCTGTGAATACCTGCAGAGTAACTAAATGCTGTGCCACAGTGTGGACTGAGCTTTAAGTACTTCATTACTACTTCCTCTGGTCACTGCATTTGTTCTGCTCATTCTGTTGCCACTTCTGCCTTCAGTCTCCATCAGTATGAGGCCTCACTCTGCGTTTCCATAGTGCTCCTGTGCCTGACTCTGTTGGAGTACTAGGCTGCAAAACTGGCAGGAACTGACAGCCAGAGAATTCTTGTGTAGCAAAGAGGATTTGTCATGAGTGCTCCGCAGGGGCAGGAGCAGCGAGGTCTGTGTGCGAGCCTCCAGTTTTCTAGGTCACTCCGTTGCCGTGCAAATATGGAAGAAGCCTGGTGCTTCCTTAGCAGCTGCATCACCTCTCCCTCTAGTTGATGTTACTGTCCTGGCCCCAGGAATGGGAGTTCAAAACCAGGCTCAGGATAATCTTGACTTTCCCAGCATGCACCAGGAACAAGGATTTGTTCTTTCTTCTTTTGCTATGCATGTCTGGAATGGGCCTTTCACTTACATACATGGTCGTTCAGCTCATGACATATTCTTCCTGTGGCTGTTCCCAAGGCTCAGAAGCCTTTTGGAGTCAAGATACCTGTATTTATAAATGGTGATGGCATGTGTGCACTGTGCTTGTGGACACACTTAAACTACAAGAAAACTCAAACGTCCCCATTGTCCCATGCCTGTTAAAGTTACCTTTCAGGTGCTCTGTGGCAGTGAGGCACAGTGTGAGGCTTCTTAAGACCACTTGCTGTGGATCTAGAGGCATGAAATCAGGCATTGGTCTGAGTTCCTGTCGGCAGTATGTTCTTTGCCACACAAACTCGGATCAGAGGGACTGGGTTTTGTTTGCACTGAAGTTGTGCTTCAAGTGCTGATCAAGCAAATCGAGTAAGTACCATCATGTGGCTAGTGGAGCCGCAGTGTCGACAGCTTCTGAAATGTTTTTACAAGTACTGTTGTGCTTTCCTGCTTTGCTTTCCTGTAGTATACTGTTGAATAAACCCAGTCTTTCCACCTAGGTTACTGCTCACTGGGAAGAATTCTTCCGTGACCAACTTCCTGAGAAGTACACGGCTGAGCAAGTGAAGTCCATCAAGAAAAAGTTCCTGAAGTCAGTACAAACTAACGTTGTGTATGGACCCAGCTCACTTAGCGAATTCACCCGCTGGCGGGTAAGTTGCTTTTCACTCACCCTCCTCTTCTTCTGGCAAGGGCTCTGCAGCCTGATCCTGAGCAGATCTGGTTGAAGTACTGCGTGGATGTGGGTTCAGGGGACTCTTTCAGGAGGATGATACCATTTTTTTTTCTCATTGTTTTGTTTAGCAGTTACAGGAGTGCTGACACTAAATGTGTACCAAGGTGCAATGATTGTCATTAGACATCGGTTCTTAATTCACAAATAATAATGATGCTTGTACTAATTAACAAGACTGCGGTATTCCTAGTACGTAATTTTGCAGTCAGTCACTTTAATGGCAGCCTTTAGCCTTGATGCTTCCATCAAGGAAGCTGTACGAAAGGAGAAAAGTTAATGACAGAACTGTAGTGAGGAAAGATACCGTTTCATTTATAACACAAGATTTAATGGTTTGTGCATCAGCTTCCATCACTCCTATGTCTTGTTTTACTGCTGGGCTGTTGTTTTGTACCTTGGAAGTCCATGACAGAGAGGAGTTCTTGGATCAAGTAGCACAGACCTAGTCAGCAACGCAAACTACCACTGATGTTGTATGTGGAAGTGAGAAGTCCACTCCAGCAGGCAGCGTTGCAGGGTGGTGACCGTCTGCAGAAGTCATTGTAATCACTCATTTGTGGTGCAGATCTGCAGATTCTGGTCTGTCCCATGCAGTCTGCAGCATGCAGATGTCCTGCGCAGTGTCCTAGCCTGCACATTTCAGTATGACCAGTGATTTCACTGGGCTTTGTGACTGCAGGTCCTGAAGTACAGCCTTACCCTTCCTATCTGTCCCGTTCTGTACAGGATGGTAAGTCTCTCTGGCTGCTGTCAGTCACAGCTGAGGGGCTGTGGCCAGGATATGTCTGCACCCCAGCCTCTGAACGACCATCCTTTGAGATCAGACTGAAGCACACTGTGCAAAGGCAATGTGAGGAACCTCTTTGCTTTCCCAGCTCTGTCAGTAGTGGACTTGGCCTGCCAGCCTGTCAGGGCCAGTGAGGGCTCCCTCACTGCTTGTGAAATTCACGTAGAATAGGGGAAGAACATACTTGAAGCTCAGCAAACCAACTCTTGGCATTACATATCAGAGTTTGGCTGTGGTTTCTTATTGTCTTTCTTTTGTATGTATCAACATATTTGTTTCTAAGGTGAAAATGATTGCAGAAGAGTTTTTGACTGGCTCACTGGGTCTGGAGTTAAACACAGATACCGAAACAGAAGAAAACATGGATGAGAATGAGGAAGAAAGTGCAGAAAGCTCCAAGGAAGCTGCAGAGGAGGTGGCTAAGGTAGGTGATTTATATCAGCATTTTACTTTTTAAATTAGATTTTAGCAAATTCAGTAATGCTTGTCAGTTTACTTTAGTGACTGTGTGGTAACTGTAGGGGTAGTCTCAGGCTCCAGCCTGTGTTCAGCAACTGAGACTTATTCTTTGTGGCCAGATCGAAGCCTTCCCAGCAATAAGAAGGCTGGGTCGCTATTCAAGAGGGCAGAGCTGCTCCATTCACAGGAGACCCAAAAGATAAACCAACCCGCTCCATCCACCCTTTGGGCAACCAATATTTTTGATGAGAGAACTGGGCTGACATTTGGCCAGACTGAGATGGTGCTTGCCCTCTTTGAAATGGCTGCAGACTGAATCTTCTCAAACCGTGGGCCAGATTTGTTTTTCCATGTATGTAAATCACAAGTAACTGGGGCAGGAGAAATGAATTGTAAATCAGGCTGTCATTAGCTTCTGCCTCTAGGAACTCTGTAAATCTGGGCTGATTTTTGGAACCTAGTCTGTGACTCTGGGAGGGTACTGGGATTTGAATAAAGGATCTTTCTTACTTGCAAACCATCTGCACGTCTTGGGGAAGCTAGAAATCTTCTGCAGAAACTGACAACATGCCTTATAGGTTACAGTAACTCCCAGAAAGAGGAAAAGAAATCGTTCAAAATCACATTTTGGAAGGAAGAGGTCCAAGTCCCAGGCAAAAACCGAGGAGACTGTACCTAATGCCAGAAATTCCAGTCAAGTGGAGGATGACCCAGCTCCTGATAAAGCAAGAGCATCGAATGAGCCAGCTGAAGAGGCAGCCCCTGAGCAGGGAGATGAAGGGACACACAGCAATGGAGAGCAGTTTCCCAAAGGGCAAAGCAATAGAAGATCCAGCCAGCTGACAGGGGAACAGAACAGCCAGGAGCAGGACAACGGGGTTGTTAACTTGACCCCAGTAAGGAACTCCAAGGGCAAGGTATGTTCATCACCCCCTCGGGACAGGTTTTTGGCCTCTTGGTTTAGTGGGAGGAGCTGCACTGAGATGTCAGCAGAGCTCTGCACATCTTGGAGCTCATGACTGGCCAGATACATTGTAAGTTATGGTTTTAGTTTGTGGTGGCTTTTTTTTGTTTTGTTTTGTTATAAATCTCTGAGATTTCAGGGAAGGTCCCCTTTGGAGACAGTGAATTCTCTGCAGGGGATGGATGGACCAGCACCCTGAGGTGGTGCTCTGAAAGCCTGTTCTTAGAGATGGGACTGGCTTGACTTCCTCTCAGGTCAAGCTGATGGCTGCATGGGGGAAAGTGTTTCCCTCTCAGCTCTTATCAGTGGTGTTCTAAAAGGGTTTGTCACCTTTCTCTGTGAGAGAAAAGAAAGTTCAGTGCTGGGGTCTGCAGGGCACACCTTTTCTAAAACAGTTTCTTTCTGTTTTGGGAGTCTTGAGCGTTAGTGGCACCTTAATCTTTCCTGCCCAGGAGAGCTGAAAAATACTCTGGTTTAACTCAGATTGCTGTGTTTGGTAGAGGGTTCTGCCAAGGCAGTCACAAACCGCTGTCAGGGGAATGCATTTTCTAAATGTGGATGGTTTATTGTAGGAGGAGATCAGTGCAGAGCCATTGCATTTTCTCCAGTGTCACAGTAAAGGCAACAGCCGCGAGGATTTTAAAACGCAGCTCTGGTCCTGTGTCTTCGAGCCATTGCTAGACTGTGCACCCAGGAAAGGTGAGCTCTTAAAGAGGTTTGCAGGATTCCCTGAACTCTGGAATCCCAGCACACCCCATATGTTAGACCCCAGCTTCTTCAAGCTGTAATCTCTGTTGTCAGGAAGAGATTTGTGTACGTACTTTGACTTTGAAAACAGGAGTCTGGGAGAGCACCAGGCTGTGTGCAGTCTTCATGTGTTGTCCTTGAAACTGGGAACTTCTCACCTTTTCATCTTTCAGATCCCGTTGTGAGTTGTTCTAGAACTGTGGCGACATGTGGAGGGGAGTCTGTCTGTCTGATCGATTGTGAAACAGGGATGGTGCTGAAGAAGTATAAGGTGGCTACAGAGGTAGGTTACAAATACGAACGACAAGCGTTAAATGGAAATTCCATAATCCATTATAATTCCATAGAGAAACGTGCTGTAAACAACTCTGAAAGAAGGTTGCAAGCCTTAGTGTGGACAGGTCTTAAAAGATGGGTAGTAAATATTTTTTTGCTTGTTCTTCTAGCCTGGTTTGTTTTCATTTTTTTTTGTCAGTTTTATGCCTCTTTTTTTTTTTTCAGAGAGGCATAGGAGTGTGTATCCAGGCTGCTAAGAAAGCTTGACAACACAAGCTAATAGACGTCCTCTTTTGATGGATTGTGTTCTTCTGCAGGTTTTCTGAAATGCAGTGCTTATGCCTGAATAGTCATGTCATTTCACCTGGATGGCCCCGTGACAGTTACCTTATCTCGGAGCTCACAGCCTTCCTGCTCGACTCTCTTTCATGCTGTTCTCGGTTTCTTTCTATCCTAGGAGTTCTTCAGTGTTGCATGGACAACTCTCCCAATGGTGACCAGTGACAGTCGGAAGAAATCTCATAATATCTTGGCAGCTGCAGGGAGGAGAGGGATTGTCAAACTGATTCATGTGTCAGCTGACTTCTGCTACGGAGAAATAAAGGCTCATAAAAAGCCCATTGCCACCGTCTGCTTCAGCCCAACTCGAGAAACTCATCTCTTCAGTAAGTCACTAGTTCACAATCTCCTTATTTTCAGCACCTATCCAGAAAAGGCTGGGCTTCCTTAACCAGGGGGAACTGTCACCCTTACAAGCAGGTGTGGGCAGCTGAACGCTTACTGGGACCACACGCACACGAGTATGGACAGTCCTTACACAGAGTTAGTTTTGGATGGCACTAGAACGCAGCAGGTGCACGTTGTTTCAGACAGCGTCTGACTCTTTAGCTGAGGTGCAGCAGCTCCTGTTTCTCACTCGGTAGCTCCCTGCTATGCTGGCTCTCAGGGTGGCTGTCACAAACAAGCCACAAACAATTCCAGCAGCAGATTCGTTCCACAGGGGCAGGTAAGAAGAATGATAGGCAGAGCTGCCTGCTGGGGCCAGGCAGAGCAGCCAGCTAGCAGGGGTCTCGTCAAGCATGGCAAGAGGGGCAGTGCAGCGTATTTTGGCCTGTTGAATTTTGTTGTTCTAATGAGCCAAACAGCACACTTAATTGCTTTTAAATAAATGAAAATCTTTAGAGTTCTGTGCCTTGTCAGGAATTTCTGCTCAGATCATGAGGTAGGTGAGCCACAGTAGGGCCCATGGAGACTAAGGGTTAAGAAGTGGTGGGAAATGAACCATCATGTTACAAATTGCAGCTGCATTGTCAGGTCTGTAAAGCAAGCTGTTACAGGGACATTCAGACCACAGCTGCACCCTGTAGCACACTGTTCCTCTTGCCTACAATTGCTCACATCCTGGAGTGGTTAGAGTGCTATGTGAACCATTAAAAGTGGAATGTCTTTAAAACATGGGCAGCTGCAGTGGGTACTTTCCAAGAGCAAGCTCAACAGGCAGTGTAAAAAGCAGAAACCTAAAGAGATTGGGAAGTTGCTACCACATCCGTGTGATGCTTAGTAGTGAAGGGTTGAGCCTGACAGTGTTGCTCAGGCGTGGACAGCGAGGCTTATTTTATTCAATATAAAAATCTGTTGTAATAAATTAAGTCTTTGCATGCTTCTTTGGAGACTGGACATTAACTTGTTTGAGTTGATGCCAACTGATGGGGATCCTGATTACTCAGAATACTCTCTTAGCCTCATTACTGCTGCCACTCAGCTCAGTGACAAAGGCAGTAAGAGCCTTTTTATTTCAAATTTATCCCTAACTTTCCTAATGGGATCTACTGTGGATGCAAACACAGACATGTGGAATACAGTGGAATCTGCCTGTGAGTAGGGCTTGCAGCTCACATTGTAGGTTCCACCAGAACCCATGACCAGAAACAGGAACTTGAATGCGCGCTAATTAATGACTTCATGAAGCCACAACTTGGTAGCAGACACCAGGAACCAAACTTCCCTTTTGTCTGCTCCCCTTAGAGCACAGGATAAGAATGAAAATGACTGAATGTGCATGTTTGACAATGTCTATGAAGTGGTGTTGAGTCAGGAGTCTCAATGTCTGCTGCTGTACTTTAGAGAGTTCTGTGGTGCCCCAGGCTTAGTTTTATATTCCATGAGAGGCAGAATTGCCAGCTTGCACAGGAAGAGCCAAACGAGCAGTGGTGTCTCTACCTGCTTCTCTTCTGTGTCCTACAGCTGCATCCTATGACAAGCGAATTGCGCTCTGGGATATTGGGATTCCAGACTGTGACTACAATTTCAAAGCAAGGTAAAGGTACAAAAAACAGATGTGGTGAATCCAGGAGCCTGTAACCCTTGCTTTGCAGCACCGCTTCACTGTTCTCTTTTTAGCCAGCTGCTGGTACTGGAATGTTTGTCTATACCCTTACGGATTGCCCTGGTCCCCACCTGCCCAGAGCAGTACCTGCTGGCTGGCTGTGAAGAAGGCTGTTTTACCTGGAATATAAAACTGGAGAAGGAAGAGAAAAGCAGGTGAGAAGAGTTGCTTTCTGTAACAACATAATTAGTCCTAGCTTTATTTCCAACAGAGGAGGTCTGTGCAAGGAATGCAGCATGGCTTACCAAATTTAAAGGGAGTGAAATAGCAGTCCCTGAAGCAAGCAGGCTCCTGGTACATTAAAAAGTCCAGGTATCTGAAAAATTAATTACAAGTGGGAATTAATCTGCTTGATCTGGAAAGAGACTAACACGTGGATTTCCATTTCTGGGGTTCTGTATCTGTGCACTCAGTGCTGCTTTTCAGGGCCTAAATTATTTCACCCTTCCTTCCCCAGGCCTTTTGAAGTCACGTTCAAGTTTCCTGATGAGGAGGGAGAAATGTCAACATCTCACAGGGTTGACGGTTTGGCTTTTCTGAATGATGATGTCGTAGGTGAGTATAAACACGATAGCCAGATCCACAAGAAGTCCTCAGTGTGGAAGGCTGAAGCAGAGGAAGTAAATGGGGTGTAACGACATCTGCTGTAGATTCTGGAGGGCTGTAGTGAATGGAATTTATAGAAATAGACTGGCTTATCTTTCCATAAAGATGAGGTATGGAGTCATGTCTGAGCACAGCTGAAAGAAAGATGGACTGGACAGAGCAGACTTTGCTTAGCAGTGCTGAAGTGGAAGGGAAGAACCCTTTGCTGATCAGGGGCTGCTGGAAGCCCTTTGCAGAGGAGTGGGAGTTCCCACAACTGGGAAGCTCTGTAAGGCATAGGATGGGTCTCTGAATAGCTTGTGTTCCGCAGTTTGGGAACATGTGTGGGACTGAGAATCCCTCTGAAACCTCCAATTGTCCTGAAATAAGGTAAAAGAAGTGGAAATGGTTGCTGCTGCTGTCAGGTCCCATGTCTTGAAAGCCACCTTCTGGATGGACTGCCTTCCCCAGCTGTTTTGAAGCACATCTCAGCACCTGACAGCATCTTCCTTCCACCTTTCTTCCTTAGTTTCCAAGAGCTCCAAACCAGGATGCATATACTTATGGAGCTGGAGTCGGTCTTTTGACACTAAGGGGAAAGGAAGCCAGCGAACGGTGTCTGCAGTTATTCTAGCTGAACTGGAGTGGTCCACAACAGACTTGTCCTATCTCACACTCAGCACCTGCCCAGGTAGGCAGCACCCTTCCTCAGCACTCCCAAGCAGCGAGGCTGCATCAGTCACTGCAGCAGAAGCAGCCACACTGCTCAAGGTTTACTTCTAACAGTTGCAAATGCCTCCCACTCACTGTAGGAGCCTGCTGTTAAAAGCAGAGGAATGGAGTTAATTCCCAGGCCAAGAGAGCACAGCTGGCCTGCCACCCCTGAGCAACAGGAGCCCTTAACTTGCATCACTGCACTCCCAGCACAGTGCAGCTAATGGGCACTGCATAATGCTGCATATAAATACACGAGGCTGTTCCTTGACTTTTAAAGGCAGAGGTGTGTTACCTGATGTGATACACCTGTCACAATGCATTTTAGGACTAACAAGGAGTAAAGAAACCTGATCCGAGCATCACTTTTCCAAACTATAGAGTCTAAATTGAGGGTTTTTTTTCCCAGAGCTAGGTAATGTAGTATGTTCTTTTTGTGCCAGAAAGGTAATTTTCCTGAAATGTGACATCCTCCATTGAGAGGCTATAGCACTGCCTTGAGCTCAGCTTTGTAGAAGAACGGGCCCTCAGCTCCACTCTAGTTTTCCAGCTTCTTCTTTTGGTCTTACAGCAAAACTGCATGTGTTCTGTGGTGATGAGAAGGGAAGTGTGTGGATATACCACCTCTCAAACTATACCACAGCATGGAGCTCTGCAAAGGGAAAACACTCAGAAAAGAGAATCCCTCCCACACAGGTAGGTCTCATTTACCCTTTGTGACAGAGCTGTGCTTCCCTTCCTCCCCAGGGCAGCTCTCTTGAGCGGCTTCACACCAGAGCATGCCTAGTATCTTCTCTACCTAACATTCTCAACCAATTAAAAGCAATCTTCAGAGTGTGACCAAGGCCATGCCAAATCTCACAGGCGCAGCTGTGACAGGCATTATGAGCTGCAAAGCAAGTCTGTTCACTCTCGTGTGCTGTAGCTTGACAACTTTTCCTAGGAAGAGGCCCCTGAAAAAAACACGGTGGTTAAACTATACAGCCTGACAACACAAGCTGTTCCTGCACTGCTGTCTGGTGTGCAGCCACTGGTTCCCTGCCTGGATGAGAGGAGGGTAACAGCAGCAGCTGCTCCCTGGTAGAACTGTACTGGGGAAGGGCAAGCTTCTTCCATATGCACCTACTGCCCTTTTGCTCGTTCTTTCCCTGGCCTCTGGATACACTCCTGTTTTGGGTCAACAGTGTGCCCTTAGAGATGTAACTAAACAGACAATTACACACACGTTCACAAAGGCTGTGAGGCAGCTGTGGTCTTGAGCTCTAACTGTATGTAGGGATGGTGTGACCTCATGTTCCATGAACATAAGCATGCTCAAATTAAGTCAGCTCTTTGAGGAGTGAGGGGTAGCTGCTTTCAGTTTTTCCTTTCTGACCAAGTCCCTCTTGCACTCTACTCCAGTCCTTCAGCAGGCCTGGCATACAGGTGCACCTGCCTCCCTCAGGCAGGGGAAGAACCTTTCTATTCAGCTCCACTGTGTTGGTAGGGGTGTGCCCCGTGTTCCAGAAGCAGACACCACCGAGGCCACTGTCAAACCGAGGCCTTGCAATAATAATTAACATTCACCAAGATTCCGAGACAATGATACCATTCCTTTTCTACACAAACTCTGTTCTCCTCCTAGATTCTCAAGTGGCCAGAGCTTCGAGCAAATGGGGAGCACCTGAGTGAAGTCTACATAAACAATGTGATAGCAGACCCCACTTTCACTTACCTTGTTGCTCTCACTAGTGTGAACATTACAGCAATTTGGAAGAAGTCATAGTTACTTGTTATAGAATTTCATTCCCGTGCTTTGAAATAGTGCAGTATTAGTGACTGTTACCCATGTAACCATAAAGTTTTCTAGACCAGCTGTTATGTGCAAAAGGTGAAGAGTTCATTAAACACATCCAGTTGTCCAGTTTCTTTTACTGTAAGTTTACACAATTTGTGCATTTGTTTTATAGAAATGACACTTAATAAAACAATAACAAATCTGTTGGCAGAATCTAGACTTCTTGAAATGGAAAACCAGAAACGTCATCTGCTACTACCACTCAGCTTCTCCTCATTCTTGGAGTTCAGTCAAATTCAGCAAGAGCCTATTGCAAATAGTTGCATTAACGCTCCAATTAGAAATGTAGAAATCATTTTAGTAAATTAATCCATCAAATCCAACAAGACTTGTCAGATACAAACATCCCCTCACAATATTGCTGTCAAAAATAAGAGGGACAGGAAGGAAAGTAATTGCCATGAATGGAAATTTAAATAAAGCGTTCAACTCATGGACACGTCATTCTTCATCAGAAGTACAGTCCAGTCTTAAGTGTGATAATTTTACTCTATTCCTTCCTGTTTGTCTTTGATGGCAACCTGTAAAGCACACAAACAGAACTGTCACTGAGCTGGAAGAAAGTTACAACACTGATCCCATCAGTCTTATATCAAACACCAGAACAACTGTAAAATAAAGCCTAAGCATCTGTAGAAGACTCAACATCTAGGCAAGTAATACTTAAAGGGGCTTGGGTTGGAAGGGACCGCAAAGATCATCTAGTTCCAACTCCTCTGTCATGGGCAGGGTTGCCAGCCAATAAATGAGGCATCAGGTCGTGTATACTTTAATTAAAATCAAATTGTTTTCTGTGCTAGTAAGATTACGAGAAAGTCATTAGTAGAACTGTTACAGAGCACCCATGTAACTCTTGCAGGGCATGTAAATAACCCTCAGGAGGAGCCTGGCTTGCAAGGAGCTGTTCTGAGTACCCACATGCCACATGGCTTAGGGGGGTTTCTTGCTATAAGACAGCACCATCTCTGGGATATACCATCCCTCCCTTTGGTTCAAAAAATGAGCTTCCTGCAGCTGAAAGCAACGAGCTCACCCTGAATCTCTCCTCCAGGAGGGACAGCTCACTGATCAGATCCGTGATGGCGTTGGTGAAGGCCTCCTGGGGGCTGTAATCTGGCGTGGTTTGGACGCGGATGATGATTTTGTGTTCCAGTGGATGCGGGACCTTGTACCCTGCAAACAACACCTGAGGGTCTTTCAGTAACTGCCTGGAAAGGAAAAGCAGCAGTGAACAAGCATGCATTAAATACATACATGTAGATATATATATCTCAGCTTAAAAACTCCCCAGCACTCTAAGCACCCCCCCCAAATTTCCCCATCCCCTCCTCAGCTCACGACTTGATGATGTTCCCCAGCGTGTGGTCCTCCTTGTTGATGGTGAACAGGCAGGCGTTGGGCACCTTGGTGTCCTTGTTGATGGTGATCCTAAGCAGCAGAGGGGCCGTTAGGGCAGGACCTCATTGCATACAACAGCCTGGGCGGCCGTGGAGGGAACCGGGGGGGCACGGGCTCCCCGTACGGGGAGCCCGTGCCCCCGCCGGTCCCCCCCACAGCCGCCAGCCTGGTTGCTGCTCACTTTTTCTCGCCTTCGAAGAGAAGGAAGGACTCGAAAGCCGGAGGAGCGTTCATCCCGCCGCCTCCTCCTCCACACCACTCCTCCCCGCCGTTCCCGCCGCGCCCAGAGCGCCACTTCCGCCCGCACTTCCGGCGGCGGCGCCCCCTGCCGGGCCGGAGGTCTGCGCGCACGGCGTGGCGCGGTCCTACAAAGACTCGGGACGCAGTGCGGGGCGGATCTGCACCTTTATTGCCACACCCGAGGCACGGGGGCATCCCCAGCCCGCGCCCTCACGTCTGCAGCTCCAGCAGGGCGGGGGTGACGGGGGGCAGCTGGCGGTGGCAGCGCTCCAGGTCCTGCAGCACCTCGAAGAGCCGGCGGAGCGCGAGGGGCAGCGGGGGTCCTGGAGTGGGAGGGGGACGTGGGGCGGTGAGACCCCTCGGGGGCCGGGAGCAGGCCCCAAGCGCAGCGCCTCTGATGGGGATGAGGCGCTGGGGGGTCCCTCCCTCCGTTTCCCCCTCCACCTCTACCTTCACCGCAGCCCTGAGGGCCGTTCCGAGGGCCCCCCGCCTCCGTCAGCTCCCAGTACTTTTCCCTGCGGAGAAAGGGGCGGTTAGCTGTGGGGCAGCGGGCGTGCCGGGGGCTGTCCCCGCTTCTGGGCTCTCACCTGAGGGGCTGCTGCAGGCCGTGGAGGTGCTGGAAGAGGCGCTGAGCCTCCACGTCGGGCTCCAGCGGATCGCTCCAGTCCTGCAGGGCGATGCTGTGCCGTGTCCGGTCGCACCCTGGCCCTGCGGGACAGAGGGCTGAAAACGGCGGGGACTCCTCTCTGCCACCCCCACCCCAGTTCCCGACCACCCCCGTACCCGTCCTGTCCTTCTGGTGGCAGCATGTCCACTTGTCCCCCCGGAAGACGCCAGGGTGGTAGGCGCACAGCAGCCGGGGGTTGTTTCCGCACACCTTGCGCAGGGCGGACAGCCACTGGTTCAGCTCGTTGACGCACTGCCGCGGTGCACAGGGTGGTGACACGGTGGCCCGGTGGGTGACAGCCCCGTCCCATCCCCGCCCCACCTTGCACTGCAGGTACGCCGTCTCCTGCTGCCCGGCCTCATCCACGTAGACCACCTGCATGACGTGGCAGCTCCCAAAGCTTTTCTCCTCCACCTTCTCGGCCGCACGGATGTTGCCCAGAGCGATGGAACCGCACCTCTGCCGTTGGGGGCACAGTGTTCAGAGCCCTCCGTGCCACGATGGGATCCCACCACCCCGTGTCCCCCTACCTCCGCCCCGGGGCTCTTGCCGAAGCTGAGGGCCTCACTGGTGAGGCAGAAGTGCAGCTTCTTGGCAGCGGAGGCAAGCAGCGGCCCTTTGCCGCGCGTCTTGTGGACGAAGAGCAGCCCCTCCTTCACCACGGCGGTGCGGGGGGCACATGGCCACCCCTCTCCACCCGCCTCCTCCTCCGTGCCCACCAGCCGGCTGATGAAGGCCCTCATCTGGGTGGCTCCATGCTGTAGGGCGGGTTGCAGTGGGGCCAGCCATTCCTCCTTGGCCCGCCCTGCCGCTGGCTCCATGTTGCCCACCATCTGCACAGCCTGCAGAGCATGGGATGGTGGAGTCATTGCCCCCAGTGCCATCCGTTGCCCGCTGTCCCCACGTCCCACCTTGGCCAGCAGCAGCAGTGTGCGGCTGGTGCGCGCGTCGGCGTGTGTATCCCGCAGGTGGAAGAGTTTGGGGGTCATGATGGCCGGCGAGAAGAAGCGGAGGCACAGGAAGCTGGTGACGGCCACGAACTGAGTGTGCTGTGGCCGCCGGGGGGTGCGGGATGTGTGAGGGTCCATCCCAATGGCACCATACCTCGTCACGCTTTGCAGTTGTGTGAACCTTACAACCCACCCCGCTCCACCCCCCTGCCGTGGGCTGTTTGCCCCCCACCAGCTGAAGCTGCCCAGGGCCCCATCCAGCCTGGCCTTGGGCACCTCCAGGGATGGGGCACCCACAGCTTCTTCGTGGCGTGGTGCGACACCAAGTCCGCCCCATTCCTCCATCCCCACCGCTGGATTTGGACCTGACCTGGTGCTGGGGGAAGCGCTCCCCAACGCGCTGGAAGAGCTGCCGGAAAGCAGCACGGACAACAGGAGGACAGGCGGGGGCTGACTTGCCGATGGTGTCTAGCAGCTCACCAAGGTAGGACTGGAGGAGCTGGCGGCCCTGCTCCATCACCTCGCTTTCCGTCTGCACCCGGTGCAGCCCCGAGCACCTGTGGGTACCACACACCCCCTAAACTCCAAGCACTGTGGGCATCTCCACCCACTGCGGCCCCTGTGCCCCTTACCCAACGTCCTTGATCTCCACCTTGCTGGGGTCCAGCTCCACGTACTTCTTTTCCTCAAACACCCGGGAGATGGTGGGCCCCAGCACTGCATGCAGGTACTGCATCCCTGTCACCTGCCCAAGGTACCACAGCACCCAACCTTAGGGGATTTTCTCCAACTCCTGGCCCCAGAGGCAGGCACAGCTCCCAGTGCCCTCCCCTAAGGACACTGCTGATCTGGGGTGAGCTAGAAAGAGCAGGGTTTGGGGTGAAACTCCCCATGAAGGGGGATGTGGGGGCAGCAGCACCTTGAGGAAAGACTCCATTGACTTTGAGGCCAGGGAGTTGCTCCGGAATAAAGTGTTGGGTTCACCTGTGAAACAGGAGAGAGTCTGTGGGGCAGCCCCAGGTCACCCACCAGGCATTTCCACTCTCTACGTCCTGCCCATGTTCTCTGGAGTTACAGGGATTTCCCAACCACACATCACCTGCCTATTCCTCCACCAACTTCAGCCAACTTTGGCCAATGAGTTCCTTGGGATGTACTCAATGGGCTCCCAACCAGAGCACACCAGAAGTTTTACAGCTCCAAGAGAAGGCCAGGAAGACCCAGCCCTGCTCATTCCCAGCCCTGCTCCCCTCCAGCCTTACAGGGCTTGGCCAGCTCCAGCTCAAAGAGCAGGTCCAGGAACTCCTTCACCAGCCCTTGGCCCAAGAAGAGTTTCACCAGGTTGACAGCGACCTCCTGCCGGCACTCGGCCGTGGTGGTTTCATCAAGGAGGGTGACCAGGTGCACCTGGCCGGCCTGTAGGGACACGAGGACACGGTGGCACAATGGCAGCGTGCACCGTGGCCATGTCCCATTGGGGCTCTGCAGGGACCTCACCTGGTGCCCTGCCTTCACCTCCTGGCACAGCAGCTGGACCAGGGGCTGGTAGCAGTGGGAGGGCAGCACTGTCTCATCCCGCAGCCTCACCTGCAGCTGCAGCGAGCCCAGGCTGCCCCGGCGCCTGTAGGAACACAGAGAGCATATCTAGACCATGCACCCATGGCACATCCCTCTGGAACACCCCAAAACACTCACCCAGCCTCCCTGGGCTTGGCCGTGTCCGGCTGCAGCCTGAACCAGCCCTCCTGGTGCCCAGCTGCCTGCAGGCCCTGCACGCTGACCACCGCCTGGGGGGAGGTTGGGACAAGCTCACATCCCACCCCAGTAATGGGGCCATGTGGGGTGCTTCTGGGGCTCACCTTGCCCAAGAAGTCATTCCTGCTGACGAGGTCCCAGTCCCACACCTCTACACACAGCTTCTCCGCAGCGGGGTCGGGCAGCTCAAACTCGAAGGCTTCGTTCCAGCGAGGATAGCAGGATTTCTTCACCACCTGTGAAGGCGATGGCTTTGTCCCCGTGTCACGCAGACCCGAGCCCCACGGGGACATCAGGGATAGGGATACACTGAGCTGTGCTCACGGTGCTCTCCTGCGTTTTGCCATTGTAGCTCACACGGACAAAGGGGTCGGATGCACCGTTCCGGTCCTTCTTGGCCAAATCCCTGCAGAGGAGAGGGTGAAATTCCCAGTGAGCCCCCAGAATCCCAACAAAGGGCACCCACCGCTCCCTGTCTCCCCCCGTTGGCTCCCTACTGTCTCAGGTGCAATGGGGAAACTGAGTCACGGAGCAGCCAGGACTCACCAGACACCACCAAAGCTGTCACCCCAGGAGCGGGACGTCCCCGTCCCCAACATCACCTGGCCTCCAGCACGGTGCAGCGCAGCCGCCGGCCGCCCTCGCCCTCCAGGAGCTCCACGCGGAGGTGGATTTCCCCCTGCACCTCCTCGTCGGGGTCCACCTCGCTGAGGCTCACCCAGCCACTGTAACCTGCATGGACAGTGGGCACCGTGGGCAGGGGGCATGGGGACATGGCTGGGTGCAGGGCTGGGAACACCCCGCCATCCCCTACCTTTGGGGTGCTCTGCCAGCATGGTGCGGGTGATGCAGACCTTCCCGATAACGTCGTCACGGCTGCAAGACACAACAGGGAGGTGGCACAGAGGGTGGCACCAAGGGGACACCGAGCTCCTTGGCCACCCCTTGCTGCCAGGCTTGGGGCACCACATCTGTCCTCGTTTGGATGTCCCAAAACCCTCAACTGCACGGCCAGGTGTGGGTTCCCTGCTGTCTGCTATGGGGTTGAGCATTGCCTTTCCCAGCCCAAGCCCTGCATTGTCCCCAGAGCACTCTGCCCATACCTGAGCGCATCCTCGTCCATGACATAGATGGAGATGCTGTGGAAGGTGGGATGGAGCTGCACCTCATACTCCTCCCCCCAGAACGGGGACAATGTCTTCCACACCGTGGCGGTCCTGTGGGATGGACGGCATCAGGGACATCCCATGGATTATTGGGCACTGGGGTCCATGTCTCAAGCCCAAGGCAGAGTTTTGGTACCCAGATGGGAGTGGGCAGCAGGGCAGGACGCACTCACCTGATGATGGCCTCATTGTCAATCTTCACAATGCAGTATGGGTCGCTGCTCCCCGTGCTGGAAGGCAGTGGCAAGGCCCCATTAGCACCGCAGTGACCCCGACTTCCCAGCCCTGACTGCGGCATCCTGCTGGCAGCCGATGGCAGCTCCTCGTCCAGATAGGAAGGGGAACAAACAAATCCCACCCTTTCCCCAAAGCAGGCGCTCCAGGAGCCAGCACAGCCCCCTCCAGCCCCAAA
Organism: Numida meleagris; assembly: GCF_002078875.1. Lineage (NCBI taxonomy): Eukaryota > Metazoa > Chordata > Aves > Galliformes > Numididae > Numida > Numida meleagris. The sequence goes on from NC_034426.1 coordinate 4,218,871, forward strand.
ACGGACCCAGAACTCAGATCCCTCCGCAGGGATGGGGACATCCCTAGATACACTGCGGTGACACAGACCCACGGTCACAGCGATGCTCTGAGCTGCTGACAGCCCGGGTCACCATTCCTGCGTGCTGCTGCCAAAAACCACCACTTTATGGCCAGCTCAGTTCCTGTGAAGGAGGGTGACTCACTGCGGCCGGAGGCGGCGGAGCTGGCGGAACCGAGCTGGCTATAGGGGCTTCGGGTCCTCAGTGTGGGGCTGGGGGCTCCCAGGGGTCCCGGCGCCCCGAGCTGCTGGGGGAACACAGGGGATGGGAGGGGTGCAGGAGGAGCCAGGTGGCTGGGGTGGTGGGTTTGCTTTGGAGGTGACAAGCAGCAGGTTGGGGAAGGTAAAATAAACAAGGAAAAGCAAACAGCGGAGAGCTGGCGTTGTCACCTCCCTCGGAGCACGCGGGGACCTCACCCCCCCCCCCCGCGTTGCATCCTGGAGACCACGTGGATGCCCCCGTCCCGGGGTGTCCCCACGCAGGGCACCCCCGTGTCACGCTGGTTGCTAGGAGCCCGCTCCCCTGCGGGCAGGTTCGAGGTGAAGGCAGCGGATTAAGCACCATTAACCCCGCAGTATTGCTGACATTTCCTGCCTTGTGCAAACCATTCAGCGGGCGCTGAGCACGCACAGCCCGATGCCATCTGCCCGGGCACGGAAAGCAGGCGATGCTCCTCGTCTTCCTGCGCTGGGGATGCAGGGAGGAGCCCAGCCATGTGCCATAGGGCAGAGCGTTATTCTGCCTCGTTGCGGGCAGCTGCGTGGGGTCCTGGTGCCAAAGCAGCGCCGGGCAGGGGCTCACAGGAGGAAAGGGAACAAACGGAGGGGAACGGGGGAAACCACGGAGCGCAGGGGGGGAGCTCAGCTTGGAAGCTGCGTCGGCGTGGGGTGAAAGGAGCTGAAATCACAGCGCTGCTGTGCGGGAGCAGGATGGGGCGGCGGGGTCAGCGCGCCCGGGGACGCGCTGTGCCGTGGGTGGGCGGCTGCGGGCGGACTCTGACCCGTCAGCAGCGCTGTGACATCTCGGATTTCCACAGGGAAATCGCAGCCATCCCAACGGCGGAGGGACCGGGTGTCATCAATCCCGGAGCGCAGCGAAGTGGGGATGGAGCTCTGCCCGTGGCACCGTCCCAAGCAGCGTTCTGCCCTCCGAAAGGCACGCCCCCCCCGCGCCGGCTCAAGGTCCCCGCAGGGCATCGTGCCAAGGGACTAAAAAACACGAGCCCTGACACACGGAGCTTAAAAAAGCCAGAAGCTGCGCTTCTTTCCTTGTTTACCCTTTTTTTCCATGACGGCTCTGGGGCTTTTTGCTGCTTTTCCAGCGCGTTCCGTGGTGACTCCCCATGGATGGGTCTCCCCCCTGTGCTGTGCCCATCCCACCCAGCCCTGTCCCCAGATCGTGCCCCATAGAGATGGGAGCGGTGAGGAGAATGCTGGCACACACAGCCAGCCCTTTGGGGGCTGCCGAGGGGGGAAATCCCCACCCGATAGGGACAGCAGCCCCCAGAGCAGGTGCTGGAAGAGGGACGGAGCCATCCCAGGGGCGGCTCCAACGCATTCAGAGCTGCTGGGGCACCCCACGTTCAGCCCGAAGGGAATCCCCAGAGCACGAGCACTGCTGGGGGGTCACCTCAAAGCCACCCTGGGGGAAATCCTAAAGGAAGGGCTACCCCAGTGCCATCCAGGGGGTAACCCCAAAGCCGTCCAGGGAGGAAATCCCAGAGCACTGCGGGAGGACGTCCCGAAGCCACCCCAAAGAGCTGGGAGGGGTCACCCCAAACCCACCCTATAGGGGGCCCCAAAGCATCGGGGGGCAGTCACCCCAAAGCACTGGGGAGGGATACCCCAAGGCTCTCCCGGGGGCCGGAGGCAAAGCAGCATGCAGAACCAGGATGCCAGCCCCCAGCCCCGGCAGCACTCACATGTCCTTGGCGGGCAGGTTCCTGCCCTCCACGATGCGGATGGACAGCGCGCTGCGCCGGGCCATGGCGACGGAGGGAGGGAGGGAGCGGGCGGCGGAGCGCGGCCCCGAACCCGCGGCCACGGAGCCCCGAACCCATGTGCGGGCCGGCACGGAGGGCGGCCAATCAGCGCGCAGGGATGGGCAGGTGGGCGGGGCTAGTGTGGAGTGTGGGCGGAGCCTGGGATGTTGGGGACGGTGCGCGGCGGGGCTGTGGGGCTCGCTGCGGGCTGCAGGGAACCCCCCCATTTCTAAGCCCCCATATGGGGCAGCGGAACGTGCTGCAGCCCACGCCTCGGCACCGTGCCCGTGCGGTGCGTGCTCACACAGAGAGCGCTCCAGCCCTCAAGTCCCCACGTAGCCCTGGTGCACCCCCAAACCCCCACCCTGCACCATCCTGGCCCCTGCGCTCCCCCCGGGGACACCACGGGGACTCTGCGGGAACAGCACAGAGACACGCAGGAGATACCGCGGGGACACCGGGGAGACACCGTGGGGACCTTGTGGGGGCACCGTGGGCTCAGCGCAGGGACAACGCAGGGACGCGCTGCCCCGCAGGCTGGCAGCGAGGCGGCCATTATCATCAATCCGGAAATCACAGGATTTTCCGCTTCCCACAACCAAATATTTGCTGACGAGCACCCGCAGGTGTTCCCTTCCCAGGTGCAGGTGCCACGGGGGGGTGGGGTGGGGGGGAGAGCCCAGCAGAAGCATCCCGGGCACAGCGGCACCTCCAGCCCCAGCGTCGTGTGGGGTGGGCCGAGCCCTGCGCCCGTTCAGCCCACAGACAGACAGACAGAGACGGACGCACGGCACACGCGGATCCGTTTATTTCCCACCACGGTGACACGGTGACACGACGTCCCCGCTCAGAGCCGCGCGGCCGGCTGGTCGTACACGTGGTGGGTGTTGTAGCGCCGGATGGACGCCGCGTCCGGCCTGAAGCTGCCCGCACCGCACGCCTCGGAGCTGGAGGAGGACGCGGCGTTGGGGACGCTGCGTGATGCTGTCACCCATCGCCGCCCCCCCCCCACCCCCCCGTGCCCTATGGGGACTCACCCGCACAGCGCGGCCAGGAGGGCGGCCAGCAGGATGGCCAGCAGCACCGACAGGATGGCGGCGATGGCGATCATGGCACCGCTGCGGCCACTGCCTGACCCAGGGCTGCTCGGGGGCTGCTGGGCTGTGGGGAGAGCGCGATGGGGCTGTGCCTCACCCCCCCACACCGTCCCCACCCCACTGTGGGCCACCCTCATCCCGGTACCTGTCCTCAGTGTGATGGGCTTTGACCATTCCGTGGTGGCTATGGGCTCAGAGCCATTCAGTGCAAGGAACTTCACCCTGCGGAGGAGACCTCAGAATCTTTAGGGCTGGAAGAATCCTCCCAGATTCCCTAAGGTCCAACCCCGACCCATCCCCACCACATCCCCCAGGGCCACATCCTCACCGTTCTTAACACCTCTGGGGACGGTGCCCCCCCCCCCCCCCCAGTGCCCGCTGCCCACGTCCCCAGGTGCCTCATCCTCCAGGGACGGGGACTCCCCCAATCCCTGGGCAGCTGTGCCACGGCATCACCGCCATTTCTGAGATGAAATCGCTCCTCATCACCAACCTGTAGGGCCCGGGGCCGGGCAGGGGCCCGTTGCAGTTGGGTACGGACACGTTGTTGGCACAGCTGGTCTCGCTGCCCACGCGCAGCACGGTGAGCTCCCCGTCGGGTTTGGGGCAGTGGTAGTGGTACAGCAGGGCGCCCAGCGTCAGGTAGGCCGAGGTGTTGGCAGGGAAGCGCTGGAAGCTCCACTCGGGCATCCCCGGCTGCGCGCTGTCATTGAAGTCGGCTACGCCTGCGGGGATGGGGATGGCGGTGGAGGGGAGCACTCCGGTAGACCCCCATCCCTCCGCCACCCCACTCACCCTTACTGGTGGCCACCACCAGCCAGATGTCGGCTGTGCTGTAGTCCTGGAAGACGCAGCGGGGCTGCTCCAGCACGAAGGTGCTGCCCGTCACACGGCCCCCCAGGTCCCCATCAGCCAGTCTGGGTTTGTAGCGCAGTTTCTCTGCAGCAGAGCAATGAGAGCATGGCCGGGGGGGGGGGCTGGGGAGGGTGGGTGTCACCCCACGGTGGTGTCCATGGGATTTGGGCATGGGGCGGAGGACAGCTCCCCACCGCCACCACCCATTTTGGGCTCAGACACTGCAAATATTGTGAAAGGGGCAGCACCCAGTGCCACCACCAGGGAGACCCCAGGGGACCCCGCGCTGTGCTGGGGGCCCAGCTGGGTGACACCAAGGACGGTCCCAGTCTGCGGATGCCACCCACAACACCCATCCTCCAGAACAGGTCCCCTCTGCATGCACAGGGGACATCCCCAAGCAGGGCCAGCTGCCCCCCTTGCCCCATTATTTGGGGCCACGAGTCCCCCCGTGGTACACACTCACCCAGGCCGTGGGCCGTGGCCAGCAGCAGGAGCAGCAGCGGGCTCATGGTGCTGGTGCTGAGCGCAGAGTGCGGGTGCAGGGCGGGGGCCAAGCTCCTTGTCCCCCCTACAGGACCCGCCTGCAGCCTCCAACCACCCACATTCCTGCGCGGCCGCAGCCCCGCGGCAAACAGGTCGGGCTCGTTTCCCCGCAGAGCATTACGCTACGGCTGGGTGCCCGCTGGGAGGTGCGCTGAGCACTGTCACGCTCGTGGCACGGGCGGGTCCCAAAGTGCCATCCATCCCCGGGGGGGGCCTATGGGGTGGGTGAAGCCAAGTCCTGGTGTCCCCATCCCATGGCGAACAAAACACCGAGCTTCGCCCCAGGATCATGGAACCGTCACAGAGCCATAGGATGCTGTGAGTTAGACTGGTCCCACTGCCTGCAGTGCACAGGGACACCCACAGCTCCATCAGTGCCCAGAGCCCCCCAGCCCGACCCTGGGGGTCTGCAGGGACGGCACACCGACCACGTCCGGGTTGGGTTGAGAGATGACAGAAGAAGAGATTAAGGGTGGAAGTGAGTTTACTTGGTGGGGCATGGGCCATGGGGCCGCGGCGTGCAGCCACAGATGCAGGCGGGGGGCAGCGTGTGGGGCCGGGCTGGAGGGACGTGGTGGGTCCTGTAGGGCAAGTGGGCGCCCAGGTCCCGGCGGCACAGGGGGACACACACCTGGGTGCTGCGGGGAGAGACGGGCAGAGGCATCAAGCAGGGTCCATGCAGCTCAAACACCGCAGAAACCACCCTGTCCCCTTGCCAAAACACAGCACCCCCCCACCCCACAATTTAAGAAAAAAAAGTCTTTAAATCCCTCATACCCCACAGCTCCCAGCATGGCCATGGCCAGCGCAGCACCCAGGCTGGCCAGGATGGCGGCGATGATGACCGCAGTGCTGCTGCGACGCGCAGGTGTGGGGTCGATGGTGCTCAGGCTGCGGGCTGAGGGGTGGCACCCAGGGTTAGGGTGGCATGGGGACACTGGGGAGCTCTTCTCCCCTTTGGTTTCGGGGTGGTGGCACGGAGGTCACAGCCCCACTCCCACCAGTACCTCTCCTCAGGAGGATGGGGTCGGACCACTTCGTCTCCGCTTTGGGACCACGGCAACCCATCAGCAGGAACTTCACCCTGCAGGATGGGCACCTCTGGCACCGGGACGGGGACAGCGCGATGCCCCATCCCACGAGCTCACCTGTAGGGCCCCGGGGAGGGCAGGGGTCCATTGCAGGGTGCCTGGCTGTGGCACTCCGTGTCCCCACCGACCCGCAGCACGGCTGCACCGGGAGCTGAGCATCCGTAGGCGGCCGCTGCCATCTCCAGTGTCATGTAGGCGCGGGCGGAGGGCAGCCCCTCGTATGGGGGCACCTCGGCGCTGGATGTGGGGTTTTTGAAGGCGGTCGAGGCTGCACGGCGCCGATGTGGGGGTGAGCAGCTGGGGGTGAACGTCCCTGATGCCCCCCACCACAATAGGCACTCACCATCGGCAAAAGCCACCGCCAGCCAGACGGCATCGGAGGCATTGGCGAGGGGCTCGAAGATGCAGCGGGGTCTCTCCAGCGCGAAGGTGGTGGCCGTCACCTTCCCCGGCATGCTGCCAGGGGCCACGCGAGGCACGTAGGGCAACAGGACTGGGGGCACAGCGGTGAGTGGAGGCCTCCCCCCAGCACCATGACCCATAGGAAGCCCCTCGCAGCCCCCCAGAGATTCACCCAGGCCGGCAGCCGCATCCATCCCAGCCAGCGCCAGCAGCACCCACGGCAGCTCCATGGCGGTGTCCGTGCAGCACTGACCCGCTCCGTCCCACTGCCGAGGGGCCAAGCTGCCCCCGTGCCCCCGCCGACACGGCCCTCCCAGCCCCGCATTCCTGCACTGGCTCCACCAGCACGGCAGGACCCCGCGGGCAGAGAGGGACAGGGCCCCTCCCAGGTCACCACAAGTCCTGGAAACAGCCCTGGGCTGTGTGACCCCAGAAACAGGACGCCGAGGATGCAGACACTGCTCTGTGATGCAAAAGGGGAAACCGAGGCACAGAGGCGGTGCTGGAGCAGCATTTGAAGGACTGGTTGGCAGGACTAGGAGGCTTCGTTTGGGCTATGGGGGGGATAGGGTGAGTGCTCCTCCCGCCCCGTTCACCCCAGTACTGCCTGAATCCCATGGGTGCCCCATGTCCCCCTGGCACCCAGAGTCAGGCTCGTCGCGGGTGCAGCCAGCGTCGCCCCAAAGGCAGGGAAGTGCCTGGAGCCTTCACGCCCCAAACTCACCCAAAACCCAAAGCATTCAAGGGTGACCGGTCCCACCCAGCGCAGAGGGTGGGGTGGCAGCTGAGTTGCCATCTCCCCATTCTTGCCCTTTACAAGTTTCGGGGCCGGGCTCTCTCCCCCCTTCTTCACCCAGCAAGGGCTCCCCAGGACCCCCAGCCCTGGGCACAGGGACAGGGACCACGCTGCCCCTGGCTGGAGCTGTGTTGGGGCTTAGGGCCGGCCCAGCAGCAGGGCTGAGCGCTCTCTGCACTGTTTGCCAAGGGCTGGGGCTGCCGCTCCTGTGCGGGAGAGGATTTCTGCCTTCTCCTTCAGATTAAGTGGAAATGGGGCATCCAGAGATTACACAGCCCTGCAGGGGGGGGGGGGGGGGGGGAACCAGGCACAGCTGCAGCCAGCCTCCCCGCGCCGGGGCTGGAAGGTGCTCTGAGCGAGTTTGCCGATGATGCTGAAGTGGGAGGAGCTGTTGGCTGGCAGAGATTAGAGAGCTGGGTAGGTTTGTGCACACCTGCATTCAAGGGTGAGTCACAGGAGGAGCAAGCTTTCGTCAAAGCTCTGACGAACACCGTGAGAGCACAGCGAGAACTGCAGCCCCTTCCACTGAGCCACGCGCGGATGCACGAGTTTCACAGAAACAAGGCCAGATATCCCACTGGTTTTACGGTTTTGTTGCCTTTTTTTTTTTTTAACATTTTAATTAAAATATATATATATAAATAAGTTTTGTTACTTACATACATGAACTCCGTTATATATTTTATACGAGGCCCAGGGCAATTCCTCTTCACTCGACACGGCCCGGGTAAGCCAAAAGGTTGGAGACCCGTGGATGACACAGCCCAGCTGGGGAGGGGAGAACCAGGCACAGCTGCAGTCAATCTCCCCGTGTTGGGAGGGGGGGGCTGGGGAAGCTGAGGGGCAGCAGTGGCAGGAGCCTGATCTCCAGGGTGAAACCCCAACAAGAGCTGCAGCTGGGGATGCTCAGGAGCTGTGCCCTCAGTGCTCGCTCAGGGCTCCAGCTGCTGGTGACTGCCCTGGGGACATGGGGTCAGCACACCTTGGGGGTCAGCGTTCAGCTAAGAATTACCAATGTTGGCACTGCGGGAGAGCAGGAAAGCCACATGGCACAGCTCCAGTGCCACCGTGTCCTGGCAGGGACAGAGCCACCCAAGGGTCCCCCCGCAGCCAGGGAAGGAGGCAGCTGTGAGCCCAGGCTTTGGGTCAGCAGCAGTCTCAGCAGCCAGCTGAGGCTCTGGGCAGGCTGCAGCTGATTCACACGCAGCAAGGCCCACTCGAGGGATGGCTCCAACCACGCTCAGCAGGAAATTCTTGCTTTGCCTACAGAGAATTTTCACCTCAGCGCACTGCTTTGCTCCCTGGGACTCTATCGGGGAACGGAAAGCTGAGCTGTAAACTAGAAACCTCCCCTTTTGTGAGCAGGGCAGGGGAACAACGCCTCTTTCTGCAGAGCCCAGCAAATCACAGCTAGCTTAGAAGAGGACCCTGTTTTTGCAGCATCTCCAAACAAAGCCAGCCTGGTGGTCAGAGGGTTAAGCAAGAGAGTGCAAGCACCAGGAGGACACCAAGGACAACTCCCCAGCCCTTAATGGCTCTGAAAACCCTTTTGATTTTGTACCAGCACGACAGACAGAGGCCTCGTGGAGAAGAGCATCACTGCTGGCAGCAGCAAGGGAAGCAGAGGGCCTGTCACCACCCGGTGGCACCAGCACTCCCTGCAGCAGCACCAGCACAGAGGCTTCATCAGGCACAAGAGCCCAGCAGCCGGCCACAGGGCTAAGGCACAGCCCCCAAACTGCTGCTGCTTCCAGGAGGGGGGAAGCAGAGGGTGAAACAGCAAGCCAACCCCTGGCATCCCACCCCTGCAGAGAGCCGTGGTTCTCTGGCAGAGCCGAGCTTTCCCTCCCTTCTCCTGGCTGGAGCATGTGTCCCCAGCTCCAGGGAGCAGGCCGGTCCCTCCGAGGGGGACACAGGGGAGGCACCCCGAGCCATGAGGCAGGATGAAGGCAAAGCAGCAACTCTCCATGGAAATGAAGTATTTATTACAACCAAGCAGAGATACAGGCATCAGCTACAGGGGCAGGAGGCTTTGCTCAGAAGGAGCTGCAAGGAGGAGGAGGCCCTCCTCTTCTTCCTAAGCGCTCTTACAGGAGAGAGATGCTTCCCCTGTCACCCCAAGCAGCACCAGGGCTGGGGTCCTGCCTTCACAAAGGGGCCTGTCACCTCACCACCACTCTCCCAGCTGCAGCTACCAACCCTACCTGGAGATACAGTCACGCTTCCTACAAAAATAGCCTTCCCTCCAGGAAAAAAAAACAAACAAGACTGTACAGAGTACACAGCACTCCCACATGACAGTGTTATTGCTTAGTGTGACAGGCGGTCAGACACAGGAACTTAAGGCAACAGGAATAAGTGCACTGGGTGGGCCCCTGGGCACGGGGCCACAGAGATGTGCACAGCCCAGCTGAGCCTCTCAACACCACTCATTTTCTCAGGCAGTCCTCGGTGACGCCCTGGGCAGCCAGCTCTGCCAGCACGTTGTCCAGGTAGTTGGGGTCAGGGTAGCCGTGGCCACTCAGGTTCGTGTCCATCTCTGTCTTGTGGTGGATCTCGTTCCACACCACGGTGTTGCTCTCACCAGTTGTGCTGGAGGTGCCCACTGTGAAAATCAGGCGCCTCTTCCAGGCCACTTTCAGGAGCTCCAGGACCTGGGTGGGGAAAGATCAGAAGGAAAAAAAAAATAAAGTCAAAACTGTCCTTCAGCTGCTAAAGCCACAAAAGCTGCTTGCCAGAAGCTTAACAGCCTAAATCCCTGCTGTAGCAGGAGATCAAGGAAACAAGGTCCCTTCCAACACTGGTATATCCCCCAGCCACTTATTTGGTGCCCCAATGGGAAAACCCATCGCACGATACCTTACCTTTCTGCCTTTCTCATTGTCTGGTAGGTAGCAGTAACGAGGAAAGCCTCTTGCTGTGTAAGGCATCCCCGGGTTGGGGTGCTCAGGGCCCTGCAACAGATAAGACTTTCATCCTCAGACAGCAGCAAGATTTGGGATAAGCAGGAGGATTTGACAGTCCTGCCTCAAGCCAGCTCTTCACATGAAAGAAGCAAGGCACTGCTGATTGTATGAGGTATGTGACATGCTCCTAGGGGATATGCTAGCATCACAGGTCCTCCAGGAGGCACCTCACGCTGGGATACAGGCAAAGCCAGCTTTCCAGATTAAGTGAATTCTGGTGGGAAACAGTCCCAAACCACAGCTTTTCCACACGGTCTGAGGAAGCCCTCAGAAGAATGGCACCTTCAGCAGGCTGCTCAGTGATGGGCTGCCCGCAGGCACCGTGCTGCTGCCCTGTACTTTTGTGGGAGGGAGGCTCTCACAGCTTCTGCTAGCGGGCTGCAGCTGTTCCCAGGAGCATGCTGTGCTCACCTGAATGCCTCTGCTGATGTGATACACGATCTGGATCATCCCACAGTCCCTGTGGCCAGGAAGGGACTGGGGGAAAGTGGAGACCTCCATTTTTCCTTTGGGCTGAGTACCAGTTTTCTCTCCGTAGATGGTCTTACAGGAGGGGCACTGCAAGCTGCCGTCCTGTGGGGAGAAAAGCAGGAGTCAGAGCTCCACAGTGCATCACCCAGACACAGGGCACGTGGGACCTGGTGGGGATGGGCTGGCTCAGTACCTTGTTTCCATTGGAGTACATGGCCAGCATGCAGAGCATGTGGAAGGAGTGCTGGCAGTTCATCAGGCGACCGACCATCTCTGGCTTGATTGTGCTGCATTCACACGTGTCGCTGTAACCCGAGGGAGAGGCCAGCTTCTCCATGCAGATGATACAGTCCTGGAGCACAGAACAGCAAGGAGAAGGCCATCATGCAGCACCTTACAGAGCAGCTAAACAACTTTTGTGTACACCCCAACCCCTCACCTCATCTGCAGGAGTGCCCTTCACCTCCTCCAGGTACTTCCTCACCACTGCTTCTGGGTCGGATGGTGCTGCTGCACAAGGAGAGAGGAGAAAGACAGGAGACATCAGACATACCATGAGGCACACAGGCGCTGCAGGGTGACAGCAAGTAACTGGCCAGGATGCCGAGGAGAAAGGTACGGGTTAGAAAGGAGAGAAAAAGCTGCTCCAGCCCATCCACAGAAGCCCTGCAAAAATCTCCCTGCCAGGAATGGCTAGTGCTGGGACTGAGCGCTGCAGATGGGAGAATCCACACACACAAACCTCTGTGTGCTCACAGGCTTCCCACGAAGAGGGCAAGAGATGCCATGCAGCAGATGCTTGCACCCTGTGCAGCACACCCTGGGGAGCCACCTGTAGCTGCTGTGCTCCGGGTGTCCCCATGTGCCCCAAGTAACGCCAGCCAGGTCCCAGCTGAACGTTTTGTGCAGCTACAATCCAATTCAACCCATGGACATAGTGGTCTCAGTGGAAAAGAATTCTGTCATACGCTATTAAAGGAGAAAAGGCATTCCCACACCACTCAGCTGACTGGGAACCTTCTCATACCATGGGTAAGACACTGCCAAACCCTGCAGCTGGCACTGAAGGAGAAGCCTAGCCATACACTAAGCAGCAGACCTTATTTTGAGTACAGCAGAATTAGCCTTGCATCCTTAACACAGAACAGTGGCTTTTCTCTCAAGTTTCAACACTCAAATCCAATAAGACACAAGTAACAAGGTACACAAAACAAGTCAGTTTTATAATGGGTGCCCTATTTGCAGGGCAAGACATTGACATTTCCACGTTTCCCTGAGCACAGTCTCCTTCTGCCAAGGGAGGAGTTTGCTTCCCAAAGCATGGCAAGTACACGCCCCATCCCCTCTGAAGTGTTACAGGACTAAGCAGCAAACATCACACAGCATCCTGGTCTGGTTAGGGCTGACAGCATCAGCTGTCACCCAGCTCCCAGCCAATCCCCTTGCTGGGGACTGCACTGCCTGGCCAGGCCTGGCTCCAACCAGCGGGCATCACACGCCTGCACTGCACCCAGCTGGAGCTCCTTACCCATCATCAGGCCCATCACAGAGGCAGCCAGGCTCCTCCACCAGCCTGCAAAAGGAAACATTTGTACAAGTGATGTTAGGGCTGCATCTGCCAGGAGGCAACATGAGACCTGTCACTGGGCACGGGGCTGCTCCTCACCCTTCCTGCTCTACTCCAAGCCTGCCTGTGGGGAGATGAAGGATGAGATGCACCAGCAAAGGCTGCTCTCCTCTATCCTGGGGCAGCCAAAGTCTAACAAAGGTTGGACAGCCATGAGCACCAGTGCTGTTACCCTGGGGCTCACAAGGAAGCTGTTCTCCAGCACTCTCTCAATGAGCAGTGGGTGCTGTTTTCCAGATAACCACTTCTCATGGTAGAGCCAGACATGGTAAAGCCAGCGGGAAGGACTGCTCGCATGCCATAGCCAACATGAAACTGATAGAGACCTGGCATCTGGCACAGACTCTGATCAGGCAGGAGACTGAAGGCCAGCAGCAGAGATGGGCAAGATGCAAACAGCAAGAATGCACCTCTTCATTGCAGAGCTAGATCCAGGGCAATGGAAGAGAATGAGGCCATGAGCTAACGTGGCTGGAAAGTCATTTCACCACGGAAGATGGATGGACGGAGTGTTGGACTCTCCAAGATGAAGGCACAGTCATTAAGACAAGTTATTTTAAGAAGGGGATTTCTGGTTGTCCTGAAACACTTGGTTTCTGGCAGCGTGAGCAGGAAGAAGGCATGACTGAGCACAGGAAGAGAAAATAAGCCCGTGATGTGAGAGGATGCTCCCTGAGTGCCGGCGCCGGGCAGGAGATGCGTGATGGGTCAGGCAGAGCGGGGCTGAGAGATTACTGCTCTGGAGCTCCTCAGCCAGGAAGGTGCAAACAGGACACACCAAGCATTAAGTCAAACACAGGAACTTGGAAACGGCAGTTTTCCACTTCAGGAGCATGCCAAAATTCCTTGGAAAAGCATTTACAACAGCTGCCACAAGAAGAGCAGGAGACAAACAGGAGCCTGAGTGAGCCCCCCACTTCCAGCACTCAGGATAAGAGCTCAGCAGCGCCAGGAGCTGCCTCAGGGCCTCACCCTGACCTCATGGAGAACGCTGCTGTGTTGTCCTCTCTGCTGGGACACACAGCAGATCAAGACATGCCAGCCAGAAACAAGTGGCCCAGGGATGCCATCTGCCTGAACCGCCTCTGCTCATCCTCGGCGCAGCCCATCACCTGCTGTGCCCAAAGCTGTCCCAGCAGAGTGCTCTGTGATGTCCCTGCTCCAGCTGACAGACACAGGGTGGCACTTCCTATGTGTGGCAGCTGGAGGCTACAGTTTCTGCTCCGCCTGTTTTGGAGAGGACATGTGCACAGGGCAGGCTGCTACCCGCCCTAAGTCCATCCTCTTCCTTAACTACTGATCACAGCAACTGCGTTCTCATTCCTGAGGGTCCCATGCTGCCCACCACGCCGATCACAAGTCCTCCTTTATCTGGCTGGTTTTCAGGTGGCTCGTTGAGGTGACCTACCTTCTCATTTCCTCTGGCTACAGGCTGGAGAGGGCAATACCAAAAAGATGCACAGACGAGGTGGTGCAGACAGCAAGGGAAGCAAGCAGAGCACGTGTCCAACCAGCAGCAGTGCCTGCCCAGCACTTGGCCCAACACCTCAGCTCACCTGCACGACAGATTTAACAGCTTTGGAGCCGTTCACCTTGCCATGGGGTATGCTTGCCATGCCCCAGAGCAGAGCAGCAGCCTGCCCAGCCAGCAGCTGTGGCACGAGCCACACATTTCCGCACCGGAATCACTCACATACGGCACCATTTGCTCTATGGAAGCATTCGCTTCCAAGCCTTTGTTCTAGCCATCCCCTGGGATCAAAGCCTGCTCAGGCTCTATGGTTTTCAAGATTAATAGAGGATTGGTCAATTCTGCTACTGCATTTTCAACACTGTTTACCACCAGCTGGCCTAATGCTGTGCTATTGATCTATCCAGGATGTGAAGGAATGTTTACCAGCCTTTCATTTACCAAAAGGAATAATGATTTTCCTTAATGCTTCCCCTTCCTCCCCGCAGATAATAAGCCGCTTGCTGAAGCGAGGCCTTTCCGAAGGCAACATTTCCACAGATGCATTTTGAATCCTCACTCAGCAACCAACTGCTGGCAGCAGGAACAGGCCTCCCTCCTGTCCCCAGGAGAGCCAGACAGGTTCAGACAAGTTGTTTCCAGCAAATGCCACGCACAGTCACCCAACACTTGTGGCTGGGAGCCGCAGGATAGTACTGGCAGCACACTGCCTGCCCAGCCGTGGGTATCCCCAGACACTCAGTACAGCGTTGGCCTGTGCCAGAGACATCACTGCCAAACAGCAACACCATTAACGAGACCTGACTAATTAGTGCCTTTGTTGAGCGTAACCCAGCTTCCCAGATAGCTGGCTGCAATTCTGTCAACACCACCTTACCCAGAGCAGTGTGCAGGTACAGGTTCAGTGTTAAGGCATTTCTCCAAGTGCCCCCACCAGGGCTGTGGGGCCAAAGCACAGAGCCCTCTGTGGCACTCTCTTGCAGCAGAGCTAGCTTTGAGGTTTGGGACAGTGCCACAGCAAAGGGCAGGGGATGCCAGCAGGGTAAATGCTACCATGTTCCATCTGCACCCAAGAGGAAGGAGGGTTGCACGAGGCAGCAAGAAGGGCTCAGCAGGGGCATGCTGCACCCACCACCATCTGTTTTGGTACCAGCTGCTGGTACTCACACTGATGTGCCCGCACCTGGATGCACAGCTCTTGCTGGAGCTCTCAGTGATGGAAAAATCTGGAGGGGTCTGGAGATGTAGAAATTCAGAGCACAAAATGGGCCAGTCTCTGCCTGTTATAGCTTCAGGGTTTATGAAGAAAGAGAACAAGAACAGTTTGACAAAGTCAGGCTCATTACCGTCACTGCAGGACAGCACTCCTTGGCCAGCAGGAGTGTTGCACAGGCACAGCTTGCTCCTAGGGGGCACCAAGACCCTCCTCATGCAGCAGTCATGCACTCAGCACCCTGCAGGTACAGCCTCCCTGCCCCCAGCAAAGGGGGTCCTGCTTTCTAGCTTGCTACATCTTGCTTTGGAACAGAGAGGGGCACCCCCTTCCCCTGGATGAGCACTGGAAGCAGCAGAGCAGGCAAAGCATCTCCTGTGCAGCACATCCTGAGCAGAATGGTTGGACTGGATCCTGCTATGTCAGATGGAAGGAGCTGCCATGTCACAGACAGTCCCTTCTGCTCATGTCCCCTCACTGCCTCTTGGGTCTTTCCCCCTCAGGCTGGAGGTTCCCTGGCCCCAGCAGGTGGCATTGCTGAGCCACAGCAGGGAGCTGGCAGCCACAGCGGCACCAGGCACAGCTCCCACATACCCTGCACCATACCCACATGTGAGGCCTATGGCCAAGCAGGCACTTGGCTGCACGAAGGCAGTGCTCAGCAGCCCCTGTCCAACCTGCGGTCAGGGTGGGAAAAAACAGCCCCAGCAGGCAGCATGTGTGTGCTGCATCAAAATTGACAGAGGAAGGAGCACTGCTGGACCAGCAGGGCAGCTGTGGGACATCTCACAGCACTGCAGCCACCTCTCTGCTGAGAGGGGACTTGAGAAGACCAGGACCGTGGCCATACCTTGCTGCAGAGTACAGACAGCTCTGCAACACTAACCAGCAGCAGCTCCACTGCTGCACAGCACAGGGGGTGCAGCCCTCACCCCGGGAGGGGGAACGCTGCACCAGTCCCTGCAGCTCTGCCTCTGCTCAGTTCTTCTCCTCCAGCTCTCGTGTTCATGCCTCCTGTTCTTCGCCACCTCTCCCCCTGCTTTCTCCTCCCCCTCCCACACATCCTACTCCACATGTAGTGTCTCTCATTCCTGCCATTTGCATCTCCTCCCCGCAGTTCTGTATGTAATGCATTTCTGCAGGGTAGCTCCTCCCACGTTAAATGCATGTTTAATGTCTCCCTTCGTAGGGGGGTTTGCCCACACCTCCCTGCAAAGCTCCCTCGCTGCATGCACTGGCTCCAAGACCTGAACACCAGCAAGCTCCAAGACAGCCAGGTGCCTCCCCACCACTGCCATGGGGCTCTTCCTGCTCCTGAATACAGACACCCATGTCAGGCAGACCTATGGAGCCTGCAGCTCCCTCTGCTTATCTGCAGGGAGAGGCTGGCTGCCCACCCCGAGACACGACGAGCCTCACAGGTCCCTTCCAGATTAGGATATTTTATGACACCCACCCCAGCAGTTCCATGGAAATCACACGCCATGGGAACCAGACTCCTCAGCAAATACCTACAGCCTCTAAGACAGAGAGCACAGGGTGTCAGTGGCCCAGAAGGGCAGGAGCCAAGCTCTCGTGGCTCATCTCAGCAGGCAGCAGCCCAGCCCTACTTCCTACTGCACAGCCACCAGAGAGGGTTCTACGCCCTTCCACCCCAGACAGGAGCAGATTAAAACCCATCCCAATTTGGCCCTGAATGCCCTACGTGACTCAGGGACCTGCCTGGCTGCAAGATCATCCTCAACTTGTGACTCAGCCACGAGCACGGCTCACAAGGAGACCTTCCCTGAGACAGCACATGGGTAAGTGCCAGACCCCAAGGGTTTGGGGGAGCCTGCAGAAATCAAACATGTACAGAGAGCAACCGTACTGCTCCAGATCTAGTGACTGATGGAAACAAGCAGAGCTTCCATAGCACAGGGTTTGCCTTCTCACCTTGTTGTACAGCCTGTCAGAGACCACACACACTGCCTCATCCGTGGCAGGATGAGCATCACGAGCCAAACCAGAAGTCAAACTGGAAGAGCCAACAGGGTTCAGGGTAGAGACAAGAGGAAAAAGAGGGAGGTAGAACAAGCGCAGAGAGATAAAGAGGAGATGGAAGCAAATATCAGTTTGAGCAGGAACTACCTTTCTTGGACACTTTCCTCCCCTCCTTAACTGAGCTGTGTTTTTTAGTGGCTTTATGGGTGCTGGCAGCTTGCGGCACACAGGTGAGGTGCACGGGGAGTCCAGCGGCTGACATCAGAATAGCCGTCATGCCTACAGCGGGTACGAGATCCACATGCAGGAAGGAAACAACGGGGAAACACATTCATTAAAAAAAAAAAACCTTCAATCTTTCAAAGAAAATTAAAAAAAATATAAAACCAAACCAAACCCAGGCCCTTGATTCATTGAACATAAAACACCCGAGAGGCAGCAGGACTGGAGTCAGCACAAGGATGGGATCCAGAGGCCTTCAGAAGGAAGACCCTGGGCAGCAAACCAAAGCAGGGAGATGTGGGCATCACCTGGGCCAGGGTCAAACAGGACCTTCCTCTCTGCTTTGGCTTTAGGGCTCCTCAGGCATTTTGAGTCTGCTTAATGCAAAGCCCTGGAGGCAGCACTGACCCTGGGGGGGGGCCTGGTGTCGCCTGCAATCCCCACAGCTCCTGCTCAGCCCCCCCATACAGCTGAGTGCTTCCAAGGAGGAACACCCAGCTGATCTCTGGGGTGCAGCATCACTGCCGGCACAGCCTGGGCTGAGCACAGACCAAGCTGCCCTGCTTGAACAGGTTGAGCCTGAAAGTGCTCAGCCTCCCTGCCCCAGCCAGTGCCAGGACTGCTGCATTCACTGCACGCAGGTTCTTAAGCCAGAGACTCATTCACAGGGACAGCCATTCCCTGAAGGTAAGAGCAGCACGCACAGAGCCACAGGACTGATTGTGCTGATGGAGTACGATGTTTGCCTGGGAAATTCAGGCCTCTTAAAGGCAGAACATTCCCAAGGTGACATACTGCTTTTAAACTCATATTCCAGGGAACACCTGCTTGGCTTTCCCAAGAAGAGAATTCCCCCACCACAGTCAAAAACCATTCACGGCTGCAGACAGACAGCAGACAAATGAGAAGCCAGCTCCTCCCCAGGAGTTACCTCCCACAGCTGCCTGTGCTAAACCAAAACCTAATAAGAAAATTCTTGCCAGCATCCCCAGGTCTGTGCATAGCTCATGGCCAAAGCCGAAGGCTTTTGTTTTTCAAGTCCATATTCAACTGAGTTGGGAAGACAGAAAAGCAAATGCATAATTCAGGACAAAATAAAGTACCTTGCCCACATGGGACTGAACATGGAGTTATGATGGGAAGCACCAACCAACTCTGTGTGCAAGCAGTAAGGCTAGTTCCTGCCTGAAGTACAGAGCCAATCAAGAAACCACTGCTTGCGAGCAGAAATCCCCTGCACAAAGCCCATGTAAATGCCCCACAGGCAGAACCACTCCCCATGCAGCCCCGACCACGTTTGTACCAGCTTCACATAAGAGCCAAGTACAAGACACGTTCCACAAACTGTTCAATTCTTCCTTGATGCAAGAGTTCGATGCTTTTACTAAAAAGCATGCAAGCACCAAAGTCTTCCAGACAGAAAGCATTTCACAAGATGGGATATGGGACATACTCAGTCATTCGTGCAGGACAACCCAAGGAAGGAGCAGGCTGCCCCATGCACTGCATATCCCCCAGCATGCACAGGGTAGCCCCAAGCCAGGAACGCTGTTAGGTGCTACCTTTGCTGACCCAGATTTACATAACCCCCCCACCCCACCCCCAGGAGCTGCAGGGACAGAGAGAATCTTTACAGCATGGAAGCACTGAGTCAGTGACCTCACCCCACTACCAGCATCGGGCTGTTCTCAGCACGAGCATCGAGGGAACAGCGTGACCTCCGACTGAACATTGCATCTGCCGATGTCACAGCCAGAAGAGCATCCTGCAAGTCTCCAACTACAAACTGCAAGCATGCTGCCTGCTCCTAGCCCTACTCTATGCCAGCAGTCCTTCAGCCTCCAGGACGCCCTGAGCAACAGCTTAAGCGTTCCCATAACAAAAGCTACTTGCTTTTGGAGGCAGTGAGCAAAGCTGAGCAGCTGAAGCCCAGCAGCTGCAGAGCTGCCACCTGCTTGCACCAGGCAGGTACCTGGGGCTCTGAGGCTGACAATCTCACACTGCCTGACCCCACCAGGGCCATGAAATGCCACTTCCCAGCCTGGTGCAAAGGAGGGAAGTGGTGAGGCTGTCTCAAACGCTCATTTCTCAGCATTGTGATTACACTGATTGCAGAGGCTGACATTTGATGAGAAGTCCAAAGACCAGCAGGGATTGCCACCACCCACACACATCTGACTGATATGCAAATGCAAAATTAACGCTCTGTTGAGGAGACCAATACCAGTTTGCTAACTAACATGCAGAGTCTGCTGCAAAAAAAGAAAAAAAAAGTGAACAAGATGAAAGCAGAAGCTGGGGAGCTGACTTCAGACTCCATGTGAGAGAACCAAGAGAAGAACAAGCCACAGAATCTCATTTAAGTTCAGTTACCCCCTAACATGGCCCTTCCTGTACCTTGAACAACTTACCTAAAGTTGTCTACCAGCACTGTGAATCATTGCAAAACAAGTAAATACTTATTCCAGGAACTCTCATTTCATGAGTTGGAAAGGCAACAAGAGGTCCATGTGCACACAGAGCACAGGTCAAGCATGGCACCAGGAGAGCTGCCCCCAGTTCAATGCTCTCCCCCCAGACAACCTTAAGCTGGCAAGAAAAGATCATTTTCTATTTCTACCTTCTGCTGCCCTCCCAGAGATGCACGATGAATCCTCTCCTGCAGATTGAAATCAAGAGAGCATTCAGAATGGGGTTGTTCCTGTGCTGGGTTGCTCTTCTGCCTTAACTCAACCACCACAGCCATTCCTCCTTCAGAGTGCAGTTACAATGCTGGAATTCCAGCATCTAACAATTCTCTCACAAGTCTGGTGACAAGAGCAACCAGCAAGGGTTCCCAGCCTCACGTGGAAACGTGTGTACATGCCAAGAGCACCTGTGTGTGCAACAAGTCCTCCCTCTTTTCTCTTGCTCAAAGCATCTACTTGGCCACGAGCACCATGTTACAACTCCATGGGATACGGTTGTTTTTGCTGCAGCTCTGACGACATTCACCAGCTCTTCTCAGCCTCCCATGGAAATAAGGCACTTTTGTAATATCCTGTGCAGAATATTAGCACGGGGAAAACACCCTTACATAATGCACCGAGCACTGACCAGCCGCTTACTCACTAGCAGCCCAGTGTGCCCATCCAGTCACAGCTGCTGGCCTGCAGTTACACAGCCCTTAGGCTGATGGGCTTTGTTCCAGCCCTGGATTCCAGCAGGCAGAGGAGAAGGGAAGAGCTTCCCTTCCAACAGGGTGACACCTTCAAGACATATAATCATACAAATTAGCAGTGCTTATAAATCAAAGTTTTTATACTTGGTATACTCCCAAATGCCCCAGCTCTAGGAACCCTGTGAATGAGAAATGCTTGGCTTGGTTGAACAGAAAGTTCACTTCTGATCTTAATCTTAAATACCAGAAGGGGCTTCATAGGAGCACCCAGTCCACACCCAGCCCCAAGGCACACAGCTAAACTACATTCCTCCCAGCAGGTGTCAGTCCCCAAACACCAGCACTGTGCTTTAACAGTTTGCTGAGACTGATGTATTGGCATTTCTCTGTACTAACCAAATACCAAGAGTGGAAAGAAAGCTTAGAAGACAGGTTTTCCATACAGTTCAAAATATTAAAGTAGCAGAAAATAAGGAAAAAACATACGAAATAGGGTCCTGAAGTCAGCTTCATGATTACTGGGGCCTGGAGCTGCGCTGCCAGGAGCTGTGGAGCTGCAGTGCTATGAATTCCTCACTAAATTAAAACCCCAGGCACTCATCACACCACCAAAGCCCATCTTCTCCCTGACAGCAGCAGGATCCCCCATTACCTGCTGATTCAGAACTTCAGGTTTTTCCCCTCCCTGGCCCCTCAGACGTCACAGAGCATCCCAGGTCTGATCACAACCATGGGCTACAGAGACAGAGAACCCAGAGGAGATGCTCGCCCTGGGGCTGCTCATGCAGTGACCACTCAGCCCAGCCCACACCACACTGCACCGTGCAGCCACCCAGACCTCCTGCTCACCACCTCCCAGGGACCTGGATATCTTTCAAATTAACAAGGGACAGCTTGCACACACAAAACAAGGTCACAGTTAACACTATTAGCATAGCTGGGATTCAGTAGGGCTCGTCAGTCTTTTGCTGTATTTACCCTTATGAGATTAAGTAACTAATTACAGGCAGTGCTAATAGCCAGGGGATGAAACCCAAAGCTCTCACAGTGAGCCCTGCTCACAGTTCATCATCCCAGCCAAAGCAGGAGCTCTACTCTACCCCTCAATTCCACAAATCCTGATTTGTTAACAGGGAACTGGAGGAGCTGCATGCTGTCAGCACATCCTATATTGACTTTATGCAGTGCCCACTGGGCTCTGGAGATCCAGAAGGCACAATCCTCACCACAGCATTAACACTGGATAACTGGAAGCATCAGTGCTAGGGGATCACCAGGGCAAGACCTGCAATAACCTGCTCCCAGCAGGCACTGTCACACTGCAGCCCCTGCAGCTGCAGCCAGCCAAGGCACACCACCACAGATGTGCCATCGAGTTTTGGCACTCAGATTTGAAGCTGCAAGCTGTAAGTGTGAGCTGCCATTTTCAAAGCAACGCCATTTCATGTTTCAGAGGCAAATCTACTCAGAAAAGCAGCACTGAAAACTGGCACTTTCATCCCTCTCAGATGCACTTCTTGGGTATATTTAGGATCAGATTCACAGGTTTCAATGATAACAAGCCAGCCTGCACTGCGTTGCCACAGGAGACAACATCTGATTCAACTTCTGTTTCTTCCTTCCCCTCAGGCAATGCATTACAACCACTTTTTAAGCTAACAACCACCTGAGCCGCTGTAATAAAGTCACATGAAATAATTCCATGCAGCAGCCTTCACTGCAGCCTTCCTCAACAGAAGGAAAAAAAACAAGCAACAATTGCCAACCAGCACACAGCCTGGCCCAGGTGCTCCCCTATAGCTGAAAAATTAGCACCCAATCCCAAAATACACTCACTTGTTCTGATAGCTCATAGCCTGCCTCTAAACCACAATCCAGAAGCAGAGCTTCCCTGATGAGTCCACAAAACTCATCTCCCTGCACTAAGACCAACTGCATGCCAGCTAGCACCCTGCTCTTACATTATAAAATGCTGACCCATGCTGACCAGTATCAAACCCTCATCTCAGCTAGGATGGGATGAAAGACTTACAAGAAGCTCTACTGAGAAAAAACAATTACTGAAGTCCAGCCTTCCCATTCTCTCCCCAGTTTGCCCTTTCTGCTGCTTGGTTTTTAGAACTAGAACTTCTTCAGTACTAAACACATTTCAGACTTCCCCTAAAAGCTGAAAAGGGAAGGTAAGTGCCACAGGAAGCACTTGCTCACATAACCCTAGGAACAAAGCAGATAAAGCAGAACAGGATTATTACCTGCTAGGGCTTGGTTCAGCTTGCTGGGCTTGGACATCTTGACTGGGAGATTTAGGGAGCTGGAGAAAGAACGAGAAAGAGAAAAATTTAATAGTGCAGATCAACAATCAGTAAGCAGGAGCTAACTGAGCAGCAGTGCACAGCCCTGATATTTTCACAGGCTCTAATTAACCAGATGAGCCTCATCTGAGACCCCCCACCCACACATCCCACTGGCCCAGCAGCTATACTTAAGGAGACCACCCCTTACCAGGGTTAGGAAGGTTTATAGAGTAGGGTTCTGATGTTTGCTGCTTATCTTTGAGGGTACTGTAAAATATATGAACAAGGGAGGAAAAAGTGAAAGAGGCTCAGAAGAGTTTGGCACCTGCTTTACCTTAAAGCCAAGAGGAGGTGGGCACCAAGTGTCCCTTTTGCACCCCTAGCTTGTTTTGGTAGTATTTCTCAGTGCTGGCAACGTTACCTGAAGCAGTTTAGGATACGTAGGTAGTTGTTAAGCTGATAGCAGGAGGTGAAAAGGGAGAAGCAGCATTTAAGCCAATGAGGGGTTTGCTAGGAGCAAGCTGGACCCCAGCTCGAAACCCACCATGCTGGCACAGAGAAGTCACCCATGGGCTTTGCCTTAGGTGGCACACAGGCAAGGTGGCTCATGTGCAGCAGCTACGGTCACTACACAGGGCATTCAGATGACCACCTCCCAAAAGCAGCCCCAGTTACATCACACCTGGCTACCACCACCTTAGGAAGGCTGTTATTGAGTTCCTAAAGCCATCCTCTATCTCGGAGAACCCAGTTCTCTCCAGCTGGGATGCAAAACCTGCTGCTGTGCTCAACACAGCATTGCAGGCAGCAGTCCCTCTCCGCAGCCCTGCTAAGATCTGGCAGTGGCATGTGCCTACCTCCCATTCCTGCAGCAGCGACACATCCCCACCTTGCTGTTCCCCTGCCTGCTGTGTTTGGAGCAGGTTCCTGTACACGCTGAGTCCCTGAGGGAACCCCTGGGTCTCAGTGTGGTGCTGGCAGCCTCCAGACCTTTAAAGGGTCCTCCACACTGCGGAGGTTCCCTTTCCCTTTTCTGGCTGTGTTTTCCCCTCTGTTGTCCCTAATGTCGCAACGTTTTCAAATGATGCAACTGATTGTTCTCACCGCAAACTGCTCAAACCCCTCTGACCACAGTGGAAATCCTCCTTTCAACTTCAGAGGGCTCTGAGCCAGTTGCTGTGAGCCCTCTTTTATGACTTCTTTCTTCCCCGATTTAGCTCCTTCATCACAGTTCCTTCTCACTTATTTTTCTCTCCCAATGTTCCCCCATCTTCTCCCACCAGAATGCAGCACAGAAGGCACTGCAGCATCAGTCCCTGGTCTGTGACACCAAGCAGCTTTGTGCCCAAAGTGCTGCAGCCACCTGGGTGCTTCCATCTCCCCTTCCCCATGGAAAGGAAAAACGTGGCAGAGCTGAGGATTCAAGGAAAGGAAACCCTGAGCTGATCTGGGAGGTGGATGAGAAGCACTTTGGGAAGATGGGCAGAGGGATTCTTTCTTTTCTCTCCTGTGTTGCAAGGTCCACTCTCAAGTCACCCAGGAGCCAGGTTGGCTCTGTGATGTGAGCCTCTGTGATGTGAGAAGAGCCCTCAAGATGTACAGTAAAGGCAAAGTGTGTTAGCTTTGACTGCAGGAAGGCTTGAAGCCAACTGAACCGATGACGTAGGAAATAAATAATTTTTATTTCACATGGGCTACAAACACGCAGACTCAGTGCTCCACCTATCCATGTGAACACAGGGGCAGGGCTGCCCTGGGCAGAAACCTGCAGAAATCCCAGACACGAGGCTGATGAAACCAAGGGAAATTCACGCTGCTCTGCGCTGCCTCTGCCACAACGCTGCCTGGGCAGATCCGAAGCCGCAGTGCGTAGGAGGAAGTGTTGCCATGCTAAAAAAGGTGCAGAAAGGCAACTCTGAGCTTACGTTGGGCCTGAGGTGGGTTTTTTTTTTTTGGAGGAGGAAGGGGAAGAGGTAAGATTGGAGGATATTGGTGTTGCTGCGTAACACACATTGTGCCTTGCCTCCGACAGGGCTCGCCTGTTCCCACACCTCCGCTGCGCAGAGATTCCCAGCTGTTGCCTGCATCTCTGAGCCAAAGCCTGGGCTGTGCCTGCAGCAGCTGAAAGTCAGTGCCTGAAATCTCGGAGTACTCCCTGTTCTGCACCTCCTGGTCCTTCGTGCTGAGCACAGAGGGGAGAGCTGGGGCTGCAGCACAGGATGCTTCCCAGCGTGGCTTCACCGCCGGTTTGGAAAGCTGCTGGAGGCAGTGCTGCTCTCTGTTCTACACACACAGCCCTTGCCACGGCACGCTCCATCTGCAGCTTTCAGCGTAGTTTGCAAGGAGGCTGGATTTGCTATATTTACTGCATGGGAGGAAACGAAGGCACCAAGAAGCAAAACAGCCTGCCCACATTTATTTCATACGTTAGAGCAGAGCCAAGAATATTAACTTCTGCTTATGCCTTGGTTTGCTCCAGCCAACGCTCCTCTCTGTGTTTTCTGGACTCTGACCCTCTTGAGAGCATGGGGAAATTAAACCTGCAGCATGCAGTGCCCAAGCTCCACCCTGACCTCCATCCCTGTAGCAAGTAGGAAACATTCCCCTACCACTGATACCACAAAGGCTGCAATGTGCCCGTGCTACCACCAACCTGCACTGGGGTGAACCCTGCTAGTGTACTGGGAATAGCTGTCACTGCCACACAGGGAGCTGTGCAGCTCTCCAGGATGAACTACACCTTTCTCAGCCCCGTAAGAGAGAGGATTTCTTCAGCACTGCCATTTTTAGCTTTGTTTCCTACGAAATTGGGTGTATATAACTTGGTGTATGTAACTGCACTGTCTTTCAGTCTCCAGTAGCTTTTGAGCTGCCAGTTACAGCTCAGCTCCAAGGAGGCAGGAGCTGGGACTCCCTGCAAGCTCTGTAAATGTCTGCCAGAGGGGTGTGCTTCGGGGCCAAAGGCTGTGGGGTGCACACCACACAACCATTAATAGACACCAGAGAATCAAGGCCACCACTCCCTTTGCTGCAGCTCACACTGCCCCATCACAGCCAGCACAGCTCGGTTTGTTGGTGGATGTTTGTGCAAGCTGTAGAGATACCCACGGAGAAGGATCAGCTGAAGAAGAAGGGCTTGCATGGCACAGCTAAGACAGACAGGCAAGCCCTTCCTGGGATGATGAGCACAGCATAATTAGCACCTCATCTCAGCAGCCACAAAAGCCTCACTATTCAGTGATGCAGCAGTGAGGAGCAACAGAAGAGGAATTAACCCACAGAGCTAAGCTGAGGGGAAAGACAGGGACCGCAGGGGATACAATAACTAAGGAATGTTGCGGGCTTAGGAATTAAATGAAACGCATTGTTGGAGCATGCTACTCAAGTTTCCCTTAATTTGCAGAAATGAGGGTATTTTCTGCTGGAACATGGGCTTCACGAGCCTGGGAACATAATCCCAGCCAAGAGCAATTACCCCAACCCTGCACTATTTCCAGCTCACCACATGGGAAGGAAGGGGAAAAGCCATCCTGGCCGTCAGCTGGTGTTGAAAGAGGCCCTTTCACATACTGAACTGCAGTGAAGACAGATTGCCCCATGTGCACTCATCTGTCTGACCAGGGGAAAGCACAGAGCCCTTGGAAAGGTAATCCCAAAGGACTCTGAACATCTCTAAGGAGAGAGGCTCGGCAAGTGAGCAAGACTTAAGTCCTGCTTTAGATACAAACTCTCTGCTAATTGCACGGAGCACAATACACTTTTCACCACCCTTCTGATCTCTTATCTATGTCTTTACCTGGGCTGGCACGAACAGGTAAATCAACTCTAGCAAGTTTGCCTCTAACTGCTCAGATCCTCACAATATGCATATTTACAGTGCAGTGTATGTACTGTTCTACACACTGATAGCAGCTCACAAATCGAGGGAGCAGTCAGACAGCCCTTACTCAGTCCTCAATTTAATGTGCATGTATGATCACCAGCTCTTGGAAATAAGACAAGCCATGGAAAATCAGCTTAGAAAACAGCTTGTGTGCAGTGAAAGCTAGGACCCTGAAAAACTGATTCATGAGCATCTTGCTTGGTTTGGGTTTCATAGAGGTGGTCAACCCTGCAAGAAGACAGAGGGAAGTGCTCCACTTTGTGAGGGAGACGCTGACTCTGCCTGCTCCAGCCCCAGGGATAACTGACCGTGGCTAGGCCAAGCAGTTCGTGCAGGGAAGAGAAGAGGGCAGCACAGTGAGCCCACAGGATGCTGCTTTCCATCCAGCCTGCAGCACCTGCAAGGCTTGAGGAGAACCGAAACATATTTTGAATTAAATAGGAGCGCTCATAAGTCTCCTTTTCATTCACTTGGTCATCCCCCTCAAAATGCCACCTTACATTTCCTCACACTTGCAGAATCTCAACCTGACCACTTCCTCCAGTGGTTCAAGGAGGCTTTCCCGGCTGACAGGGATGAAATTTCAAGCAGGAGAAAAGCAGGGGAAAGCAGAAGAGAAGCCTCCTTATCCATCAGACACCAAAAGCCTGCCTCCTTTTAGGGAGAAGAGCTTAGTGAAGAGAGGCTCGTAAACAACGGAGACCTGGGCACAGCAGGCCTCTGGGACACGCGCAGCATTTGAAGGCGAGTCGGGGTCTGTACCTGACTCCATTCGATGTAGGCAGTCCTGTGCTGGGGCCCACAGCACCTCCGGCCTGGGGCAAAGCCCAGCTGCTCTGCGCATTGAGTCGTGGTGTTGACCTCGCTCCAGACAAAGCGGGTTTGTTATAGGGCACAAAGCCGACACCGGAAGAACTCACTGATGTCGTCCTACCGGAAACCTGAGGTGCAGCGGAGGAGTTGGGGAAGTTTATCATGGAGTGCCGGTACCGCGTGGTGATGGGGCCAGTCCCCCCGTTCAGCCAGCACTGCTGGCACGAGCAACCCGTCCCCGTGTGAAGGGGAGCCGGGGCGGTCGTCACGGGGTACGGAGAGTCCAGCCTCCTCTGAACGCTGCGGGAGAACTTGGTCGTCTTGTTGGTCTGCACTCGAGCCACCAGGTCGACCTCGTAGTTGTAGCCTAAGGGTCCAAGATCCACCTGCTGGTGGCTGGTGGCATGGGCTTGCTCCAGGAACACACAGACGTTCATCTCGTAGGGGGACCAGCCACCTTCATCGTTCTGCCACTCCCAGACGATGCCCTGCCCCGCTGCCGAGTCCCCGGGAAAGAGGTGCCTGCGGACTGCCCGCATCGTCCCTGGTAGGAGAGAGAGGGGAAAAAAGGCATGTTGAGATCAGAGAAGTGGACCTGCTTCAGTGACTTGTTTCCACTCCGATCTGCAGTGTTTAAGGAAGAGCACTAAGAGACTTTCTCATCCTGACACGGATGGTTTTGCTCACAAAGCTTGGAGAAACAGAACACCTTGGAGATCCCTGTCCCCCAGCCAAACCTGCCTGAGAGCTGGCAACAGGTACAAAAGCTGCTGGGAGGAAGGGTGGGAAGGGAGGGAAGGAGAGAGTATGCGGAGACCGACACACCCAGGCACAAAGGGGCAGCAATCACAGATGCCTCGCTGACGTTACAAA
This sequence comes from Numida meleagris, assembly GCF_002078875.1. Taxonomy (NCBI): domain Eukaryota; kingdom Metazoa; phylum Chordata; class Aves; order Galliformes; family Numididae; genus Numida; species Numida meleagris. The sequence continues at coordinate 4,246,655 of NC_034426.1, forward strand.
AAAAATAAAAATTCAGGCTGAGGCACAGATCTGGTAAAAACCTCCCACAGCCTCAACAACGGAGTAACTATAGAGACACGGCACCTTCAGAAAGTGCTGCTGGGGTTGAAGGCTCGCTTCCCTCTGCTGCACAAGGGCCTGGGCATCTCCTCCCACGAGGGCAGGACATTGACTTCTGAGAGGAAAGTACAGGCCCAGCTCCTGACTGCTGCAAGACCAGCATGGAAAACCAGCAGTGTCATTTGGAAGCTGCAGAGAACAGCTGTTCACATAAAGGAAGAGCAGTGAAAGCAGACATGCTGCCGTTGCAAGGCTGCTCAACAGCAACAGCAGGAGCTCAAAGCCCCCCAGAAGCCAGGCTCTCCAAGGGGACCTCGCTCAGTTGCTTTTTTAAAGCAAAAACCTCCTGAGAAGGAAGCGAGCCACCCAACAGGACAGAAGCTCAAGGCTGCAAGAATAGGGTCCTGCAGCTGGGCTAGGAGTGCTGCCAATGGGAAAAAAAACCTCAGCAGCCCACTGCACTAAGAGAAGCTGGGAATACCCCGGGGCAAGTCTGGGAATGCAGGCAGGTGGTGAGGAACAGGAACGAAAAGAGTTGTTAACACAAAGGAGGAGTTCAGAGAACAGCACCAAGGGGAAAAAAAAAAAAAAGAAAAAAAAACAAAGCCTCTAGAGCGGTTGTGAGGGTTATGACCCTGAACTCCAGGAAAGAGGTGAAAGAGCACATCAACAAACAAGTATTTGCACTTCAGCCCCGCTGAGAACTGCCCCAGGATGTTCTTGTGGCTCTGTGGGACTCCACACTGCCTGCACCAGAGGGCAACCCGTGCTGCAGCTCTGCAGATAGCGTGGAAGTCAGCTCTCTGCTCCTACTGCACTCCCAGGCTTCTTTGTGAACAGTGCTGGTGGTTTCTGCTGAGTGCTTTGGTGGCCAGACCACAAGACCCTGTGAAACTCCATACCTGCCCTGTAGGAGCCAGGGTTGAACCCTGGCAGCTCAGCCAAAAAACCCAGAGACTCCTGTGGGATAAAGGCCTTGCTCCGGTGGCAAAAGCCAGGGTGGAAGGTGTCAGCAGAACCAAGCTGACCTTCCCCAGCCAGGAGTCAGTGTCCGACATGGGAAAGCAGAGAACACAGCCAAGAGCACACTCAAGCAACGACTGCTCCTATTCAGCAATCAACTCCTCCCAGGTTTTAGAAACATGCAGACTGAGTGCACAAATCTATGGTCTCAACAGACACTGGGGAAGATCTGAGCAGAGGGAAGAAGGGTGAGAATGGATTGGGACCAATGTGGTGAGAGAAGCCTTGCATTTAGAGATGGATGCTGGGAACCTGCTCCCAGCAGAGAGGAGACTAGCACAGGTAAAGGAAGGTGTGTGTTCTGCTGGGCTTTCCAACAGGTAAGAGATGAGCAAGGCAGTCTCTGCTCCAGTGGCAGGTCAGAAGCTAAAAGCAGCATAGGGAAGACTTCAGGTGTTTGCAAGTCACCTGCAGTTTTAAGGTCCCCAAACTGCAGAGGGGAGAGGAGCTTTTAGGAGTCAGTAACAAGTGAAGGCATGTGCTTCTTGGAAAACGTCCCCTTCCCCCAGGCTGGCAGGGAAGCTGGCATTCATCTCCCGGGTGGGCAAACAGCTGTGGTAGGAGGACAACTCCTGCTGCTGCCTCACATTCACTTCCAGCTAATCTGCCCAAAGCAGCAGCTGAAGCCTGCAGCTAATCCTGCCCACAAGATCCCCGTGCACAGCTGTCACTCCCCGCTGGTGGGGATGCTAGCCCAGTTAACACTGGCTTCCTGTTATTCTCCCTGGCTTCCTTTGAAGAGCTATTTGTCTGTCTAATAGCTAATGAGCAGAATACAACAGCCTATTTTTTTTTTTTTTGCTCTGTTTAAAGATTTTTCATGGGGATGTTTCCTGCAGAGATTCTTTTCTCCAGCACATGACAAAGGTCAGCTGGCTCCTTGCTTAGAAAGGTTCGTGTTTAAGGCAGAGCCCTGCAGAGAGAAAGCCTTCCTTAGAAGCAGGCCACAAAAAAGGGATGAGAGCATTCTCAACAGTCAGACTGAAGAGCACATAGGAACAGTTACCCACGGAGGGAGGCTCGCAGACCTGGCTGCTCTGATCAGCATCCCTCCAAATCAGTGGGAAACACTGCAGGAAAGCTACAAAGCAGAATGAGTCTTTTTGTTGTTAAAAGACCGCCACAAACCTCATCCACAGAAAGAGGAGATCACGTCATCCAGCATCATTTCCAAAACGGTACTGTGCTGTTTCCCTGTGAGATGATTAAACCCAAATCATCCTGCAATGGACAACATTGCTAGATGCTTCGAGGTCTTTCACAAGAGACTAAAGAGATACAAGACACCTGCACACGTGGAGAAGGATGTCCCAGTCGCACTGGGACACATCTTGCAGCCTCCCACAGATAATCCACCTCTGCAGACTGAGACCTCAACCTCACCCAGCTGGGATGTGTCCTGGCAACGGATGGCATCCTGGTGAGGGAGGGCCTGCTGCCCTGTTGCTGGATAGAGCACCAGCTACACGGCTCCTGCACAAGTGTAGTGAAAGAAAACAAGAAACAAGAAAACAAGAAACAGCTGCTGATGCCAGCTCTGGTGGTCTGTGCTGTGTTGCTTGAAGCCATAACCCTCAACAGGGCTTCCAGGCCATGCTGAGCCAAACCTGCCAGTGCTAAAGACGCTTCTAGGGAAGACTCGTCTCAAGGTTAATGGTAAGCACTATGAAGTCAGAACAAAAACACGGATGCAGCTGCGATGAGCACTCACCACTCCAACCACTTCCCTTTCCTGTAGGAATAGTCTCATTTTGCAGTTGATTCAAGACACTGCTCACTTCTTGCTTTAGCTGGCAAGAACCCAGTACACTGCCCAACTCTAAAGCCTGGTGTTAGGCTCGGGCAGTGTGTCCTGTGGCAACGGGAATAGTGTTGGCAGAGGGGAAGCTGATGCATGGAAAATTTTCCATTCATTTAGGGGTGTGTACTGTGGAATCTCCCTGGATTTTCTGGAGATAAGAGCACATATTCCATCCCTGCTTTCTGAGCTACTGCTGCTCAGCACATCTGGAGTGAAAGAGGGCAGGAGCTGTATCAGCACACTCTGAGCTGGTAGCCTCAGTGACCTCAAGAAAGGCAAGGTGAGAATGAAAATTAGGTCTCAGCCCTGCAGTTAGGAGCAGCCCACTCTTCCTCCCTGGGACAGCAGCAGTGGGGGAATATTCTGCGGCTGCATTATGGTGTTCTGCCAGGGGCAGCAGGCTTTCACAGAGCAGCTTGCGCAGGGTGGCATGCCAAAGTAAAGCACCTGGCATGCCTGTCACAGAGGGAACAAGGGATGCAGACAGGAGGGTTGGAATCGCAAAAAGGCCTTTTTGTGGGAGTGGTCTTGAATGGACGTGGGCTGGGGGGGTAGGCGGACAGTTTCCAGCACTGAGGGGTCTAGCTCATGAGCTCTGAGCTCCAGAGGTCTCATGATGAGGCTCCTCTCACTTCTGTCTGCCTGGCACAATTTTGCAGATTCACGTCAGCCAACAATGACTTGCTCACATGCTGGGTGGCACACAGCATCAGGAGAGAAGACACGGCACACGCCAAGTAACAACAGTGGCAGCAGAGCTTTGCAGGGCTCTCTCTCTTTAAGCACACAAACAGGCTTACCAAAATGCTGGCACGAGGGAAGCTCCCTTACCTGTATCCTGCCGGAACTGCGTCAGGCTTGGGATGTCGATGACATAGGGGGCCAAGACAGCATCCGCATGTCCCAAAGGGATGCTGCTGACAAGTCCTGATCCTGAACGCCGCCCCTTCTGCTGAGAGGCCTGGAAAACCTGCTCAATGTATCTGCACACGTTCCCCTGGTATGGCCTCCACCGGCCAAATTCATCCTGCCATTCCCACACCGCCACTGCTGAGGAGCTGCTGTGCCCTGGGATGGAGGCAGGGGCTCCAGAGGGCCCAGCTGAGCTGCTTCCTGCTCCCTGCGCTGCTGCCATGGTCTTCCCTGAGGTCTGGCCACGTGGAGATCACAGGCAGCAGCCGCGCTGGCTGGCTTTACACCATCTTCTGGGGAACCTGCAGGGAGAGACACAAAGCACAGCAGAGCTGAGAATGATGCTCCAAGATCACCACACCCTGAAGACGCACCACACAAGCAAGCTCAGCCTTTCACAGAAGATGCTGCTCACTGTGCATTTAGGAGACTGCAGAAAAGTGGATCACCCTCTGGTCGAGGGCAAACGAGGCATCACCACCCACACCATGCCAGTGCAGCTTCTTTTGCAAATTTGGAGGAATTGCTTTCTGAGAAGACACTGCTTCTTACACCAGACACCACCAGAGGCTGCAGACCTATGCAAAACCAAGGCTGCTGCTGACCTGCGTTACGTTTATCCGTAAACCCTGAGATGAGCTCAGACCTGAGAAGTATGCCAAGCCCTACACTTGTGCACAATGATGACTCGGTTATTCAAGCAGTTCCTGAAACTCTGCACTGCTCTAACTCCAGGGCTACAATGCCAGCTCCATTCTGGCCTCTGATCACTCCATTTTTATCCAGGATCAGTCCCTTGACTCCTCCTGTGCAGCATTATACATATACACAAAGCCAGAAGACAATCCTTTATGCACGAGAGACAGAGAAGCACAGAAATAGATTTATCAAGCTTGATCTGAAAGAAGAATTGGGGAGAACAGGTGCGGAAGTAGCAGGAGGAACAGAGGGGACAGTGAACAGCCTGTGCTGAGGACAGGATCATAGCACACCTACCTGCAGCTTCTGGGGCTGGCAAACAAGGAATATCTTAGAACATGGGACAGTTTGCATCACCAACAACTCAAGCCAGATGCGGAAAGCCATTATGAAATGATGTGGGGAAGAACAGAGAACGGGGTAGGAGACTTAAGACATTCAGATAAGGATATAAAGGGCAACAACTAAATCCTAACAACTCACAGAGCGGAGACAGAATGCAGACGAAAGATCGTCAGTGATCTTAGCCCCCAAGGAATATAAAACAGCAAACCCAAAGCCATCATCACTTGGTGTCACCCACAGCAGTGGGGACAGACAAGTTATCAGGGAACCCAGGCAGAATGAAGATGCTACTAAGACACAGCTATATACATATGTATGGTTTCATAGGCAGTGCTCCACGTGCTGTCACAGGGCTGCCACAACCCACTCAGCTGGCAGGCACCAGGACCTCCAAGGTGAGGAGGTGGAAGAGGGGGACTGACAGGTGACAGCTTGCTTACAAATGATGACCACTCACTTCACAAAGTGGTGTTGGTTATGCTAACAACACTACGAAGTGTTAGGAGCGGGGATACTGATCTCTAAAGGTCACCAAGCTGTGTCCAGCAGGCAGAGTACTGATAGCTGGCATTCCAGTGCTGCTGTGTCATTGCAAGGAATTCTGTCCAGACCATCTGGACACGTCTATCTTGTGCCTGAATGCCAGCCAGAGCACTTGGAGATCTCCATGGCGGTGCTGGTGAGCAGCTGGCTACAAGAATTCGAGCGTAAATGAACAAAATTCATTCGGGTTTAAAAATAAAGTCACCTTCTCCCTCCTAAGGTCTCACGTTGTTGATTGCTCACTTAACTCCAGTCAATAAGGAACTATGAGCTTCCTTCCTGCCAAGCGGAAAAGTTCAGGCCTCCCAAGAGGCAGCGAAGCTGTGGGTGGCTTCCACTGGAGGATGCCATCTGCATGGAGAATGACATCGCTGCCGGATGGGGAAGAGCCCACGCTCCACAGAGCGTCCCATCCATCCTGCTCGCGTGGCTTGCTAGCTTAAAAAAGAAATAGAATTAAAAAAAAAAAATAAATAATCGAGCAAAGAACAGACTCACCCACTGTCTGCATTCATGAGATGAAAGCAACGCTTTCCCAGGAACTCAGAAATGACAAAGTGCTCCTAGGTCACCAACAGCAGACCCCGCTCACAGCAAAAAGCAATCAGCCGCAGTAACGCACACAGGATGGTTATTTTACTGCTCCAAACAGCAAATTCAAACTGTAGGTGTCAAACTTTACACCTGCCTCCACCAGATTGTTTTAAGGCAGGTTTCACACCACACATCCACACTCCGCCTGGACTGAGTCAGAGCGGGGCTCGGGGGGGGGTCTGTCCATCCCACGGTGCAGCTGCATACCTGCATCAGGTGCTCTGAGCCCCAAAATAGAGAACTGCACCATTTCCCCTGCAAAGTTGTTGTTGCCAAATATTCACACAAGCAGAGCAGAACAAGCAGAGCAGAACAGAGCAAGGCTTCTTGGAGGGAGTCAGCAGTTTGTTTTTCCTTCTCTTTTTGAAGCACAGCAGCAGGAAACAAAGAAAAGCAGCGCACTGAGCACTGCATCTTTCACCCACCATCAGCATTTGATGCAGAGAACTGGCAGGTGACAAAAGCCTGCTGTCACACCAAGGGTAGCAGTGATACTTGGACTCTGGACGTCCCAGCAAAAGCACCCAGACCTGCTGCACGCGAGCACAGCTCCGACATTTGCTTCCCCACTAGAAAGGGGAAATATTCCCCATGCTGGGACTACTGGTGCACAGAGGCAGAGAGGGCTTGGGGTGTCCTGCTCCTACAGCCCCACGGCTCTGGATGTGCCACACATCCACCTGCCTGGCAGCGCATCACCTTCAGCTTTTAACACTACCCTGACAAGCCAGAAGTCACATCAAGAGCTAAGAGCGATGTTTATTTAGACAGCGCTCCCAGCTCCACTTAGAAACCCTACGGCCACCCTGCCCCAAACAAAAACAGGAATCTGACATCTCGAAGCACCAACTTCAATATCCCAGCCACACACCTTCCGCTGGGGAGGCTGAATTAAGGTTTGCTTGGTTTGACCTTTAGCACCAGCACAAGTGCTGCAACATTTGCCAGCACGGCTTCAGCTGGGGCCTTGGATGAGAGCTGCTGCCTTTCAGTGCTGTTTCCCAGCACCCGACCCGCTCCCTGCTCCTTGAGCAGGATGTAGGTTGGTCGGTTTAGTGATCGGGATTAGTGCAGTAGTTTAAGAACCAATATATTAGTTCAGCAAAAGGAATCCGTAAGCGATAGCTTTTAAACTTTCCACTTCAGCTTTAGGGTGCGAACAGTCTCGTTTTTCCTCAATAATTTTGCACCGGAGACATAACGGAATACTTTTATCCTCTGCCTCAATGACCTTGCCTCACGAGAAGTACTGAAGCCACGACAGATTACCTTTATCTTTTGCCTCAAAACGTGCAAAGACGTTTTCCTCGGGTTCCACATACACTGATTTTAAAAAACGGCTCCTTGTGGCCTAATAAGCAATGGGAATCTTCCAAAGTGGGGAACAGCGGATGGCAGTGGGCCGACGGCTTCAGCGACGGAGCTGACGGAGCGAGAAGGGGAAGCAGGAGGTGGGCGCTCCGCTCACACCGCCGGAGCCGGCCCGGCCCGGCCCTCCCGCAGCCCCGGCCCACAGCAGGGCGCAGCGAGCCCGGAGCGAACAGCCAAAAGCACAGAGAAACAAGCCCCGCAGCCCCGGGCCGCTTCCTACCCCCAAACAAAGCCCCTCGGAGCTGCACCCCCACACCCCCGGCACCGACCTCGGCAGCGTCCCCGCCAGCCGAGAGGCCCCGCTCGCGGCCGGCCCTCCCGCCCGACCCCACCGCCCGCAGAGCCCCGGGAGGCCCAGGGGATAACGCCCTCCCGCCCGACGCGGTGCCGGTCGCAGGCAGAGCGGCCCCCGGCGCGGCCCCGCTCCCGTACCGTGCTCCAGATCCCTGCTCCCACAGGCGCGGCCAGTTCCCGGCCGCGGGCAGAGCCGAGGAACGCGCATGGGCAGCGCGAGGCATGATGGGGGATGTAGTGCGGGGCGGGAAG
>NC_034426.1:4254608-4267376 GCF_002078875.1 Numida meleagris
GTGTGTGTGTGTGTGTGTGTGTGTGTGTGTGTGTGTGTGTGTGTGTGCGCGCGCGCGCTGCTGGGTGTGAGGGAGGGAGTGACCCTGTGTGAGTGCATGACAGCGTGCGACGGGGCGCGTGTGGGAGAATGACAGAGTCGCTGAGGTTTGGAAGGCCAGCGAGGCCGTTTAGCCCGACCGTCAGCTCATGGCTGTGACCGCTTCGAATCGCGTCCCTCAGGGCAGTGCTGCATCCCTCCGGGCCTCTGCCTCGTGGGGAGGGAGATGCACGCACAGCCCAAGGAGCACTGGGTGCAGGCACTCCTGGAGCGCTTCCAGAGCCAGAAAAACGGAGCCTTCCCTGCTCTCCTGCCGCTGGACATGGCCCCCAGCACCACACACTCACCAGGGCACTTGAACTGCACCTTCTTCAGTATGAAATGTATTTAACTCCTTTAAGTTAAATCGCATCTCCCCTGGTGCTTCGCCCACCACTTCTGAGCTCCCACAACAAGCCGGCTGCAGGTACCGATTGGTATCGGTGGATACTTTCTCAGGATGGACAGAGGCTTCTCCCTGTCACACCAACGAAGCAAGGGAAGTAGTAAAGGTTATGCTAAAAGAAGTTCTATCTAGATTTGGGATACCAGGAGGGATATCATCAGATAGAGGTTCACATTTTGTAGCTGAAATTGTTCAAAACCTAGGAAGAATCGTTGGAATAGCATGAGGTTTACATACGCTGTATAGGCCGCAGTCTAGTGGGAACTTGGAAAAAATGAATCAAACTTGAAAAAAAAAAAACAAAAAAAATTGGTAAAATCTGTTAAGAAACAGACTTGAAATGGCCTGAAGCCCTACCTCTCACCTTACTATGTGTTGTGGTAAAACCGCGTGCTAAAGAGAAAATTAGTCCTTATGAAATGATGTATGGAAGACCATTTCAGGTACTGATGGGTAGTATGGATGTAAACCAATGGGGCGAACTAAAACGAAGAGAATATGTCATCTCTTTAGGGAAAGCCCTATCTTTTATCCACAGGTTCATGGCTCAGGCAGCACCAGCACCTCTGGAAGTCACAGTTCTTCCATTCCAACTCGACGAGTGCGTGGATCGATGGAATTGGAGCTCCAAACCACTACAGGGGAAGTGGAAAGGACCGTCTCAAATACTAAGGACAATGCACGTTGCTATCAAGATGTCAGGAGTAGACTCTTGAATTCATTACACAAAAAGCGCCCAGCCCACAGTGGCAAGTGGAACAGACTGCACTGATGAAACTGAAATTTTCACATAAATAAATGCAGCTTGTAAACAGGGAAACGAAAAATCATATTATGCACTTGAATGTAGTTATCGAGATACAGTTACCTTTAGAGTATATAGTGATTGTTTGCCTTGTATTAACTGCATTAATTGTTTGCTTATATTAATTGTTTGGAAAAAAAAACAACTCTTGCAGTACTTAAGGGATATATATTCTGTTTGTCTAAAATGATAACAATAGTTTTAGCAGTACTTATGCTTATCACTTGAATGCGTGGGATCAAAATAAGCACGTGAAACTGATGAAAAAGGTGTTGGATATGCTCAGAATTGACAAAATATGAGGCAGGTCCATACCCATTAAGGGGATTACCACCACCAAAACCGAGTTGGGACAACAGATCCGTAGAGTACTATGCAGGTAAATATACAGAATCACAAACATGGATTGTAGGGACCCAGCCTATGAATGATGGACTTGTCTGACAGACGTAGGGACTAGTCAAGTAGGGGGTGCTCCAGCAGGAAAACACCCGTGCTGTGAATGGATGGCGCAAATGACAAATGAGTATTTTGGAAAAAAAAAAACAACAGGGATAAATATTGGGTGTCAGCTAAAGGGAAAGGATGGCACTGATTATGTGGAGATCAAGCTTGGAAGATATTACCCCCATGGTGTAGAACCTGTACCCTAGGAACAGTAATGCCAAAGGTGCTAGTAACAGTCAGTTAACTGGGATAATGCAGGCCCAAGTACCCTCAAAGGTCAAGAGAGAAGTGCTCAATCCACCAATAGAAAGACCTTGTAGATTTCACTCATTTGTCAGGTGGTTAGTTGCAGAATTGGAAAAGGCTATAGTAAACATCTCAGCAGTTATGAAACACCTTGAAAATGAACCAGTAGGTGCTATTATTGCCATTAAAGAAGAAGTCCAAAGCTTAGCCAGGGTGGTATTGCAAAATAGAATGGCTTTAGCTGTGTTGTTAGCTGCACAAGGAGGAGTTTGAGCAGCGATAGTTGTTGTCAAAGTGGGTGAATAGAAAGAGACATGTGTAAGATACGGCACCAAACTGAAATACTACATAAAGTAAGCCAGGATGGTGTAAGCTGAAGCCAAAATGGCTTCCTGGCTTCCCAAGTTGGATTGGTTAAAGAAGTTATTCGTGGGGATAGCGTGCGCAATTGCTCTATGTATCCTTGCTTGTTGCATGCTCTGAATATGAAAGGTCACGGGTGATGAGGATGAGGATATAAACATCATAGTCTTTGAGATAGGTTGGTTTGCTCAGCAATAGGGATTAGTACATTACTTTAAGAACCAATATGTTAGTTTAGCAAAAGGAATCCATAAGTGATGGTTCTAAAACGTCCAATTTCAGCTTTGGTGGGTGAACAGTCTCGTTTTTCCTCAATAATTTTGCACCGGGGACATAACGGAATGCTTTTATCTTCTGCCTCAGTGATTTTGCTTCATGAGAAGAACTGGAGTCACAATAGAATACTTTTATTTTTTGCCTCAAAACACGCAAGGACATTTTCCTTGGGTTCCACATACACTGTTTTTAAAAAGCGGCTCCTTGTGACCTAATAAGCAATGGGAATCTTCCGAACTGGGGAACAGCGGATGAAAGCGAGTCAAAGGCTTCAGTGGTGGAGCTCATGGTGAAAAAAGGGGAAGCAGGAGGTGGGCACTCAACCAGCCTAAATACAACAGAGCATGTTCAGGGCATTCCTGGCTGGGCTGGGTGGGCTTTGAGCAACGTGGTGTGGTGGGAGGAGTCCCTGCCTATAGCAGAGAGCTGGAACTCCGTGACCTTAAGGGCTCCTGGCAGCCCGAACCACTCTGTGACTCCGTGATTCTGTGCAGGTGTATCCGTGTGCGTGCGAGGGTGCGTGTGCGAGCGATAGCTGGTGTGAGCGTGTGAGTGATCGTGGGCGTGAGCGCAATAGTGAGTCTGTGTGCGCTGATGGGCTGCGCGTGCACGCGTGATGGTGCGCACGCGTGTGTCACCGTGGGTGCCCGTGGCTGAAGTTGGGCTTGGGGGAGGTGTGAGTGTGTGCAGTTGTGCGTGATGAGGTGAGGCCGTGCGTGCCGTGCAGGGCACGTGTGCGACGCGTGGCCGCGTGGTGCCGGGAGCTGCCAGCAGCTCTTCCCCCGCGCAGCCGAGCTGCGAGCTCTTCTCGCTGCAGACGCGTGCCCCCTAGTGCTGCCCGCCCACAGCGTCCCGGGACTGGAAGGGACCCCCCCCCCTTCCGGAGACCCCCAGTCCGACCCCTGAAGGGAGGTTCCCTCCAGCAGGTTACACCGTTGGCCTTCTCGGCCCCGCGGTCACCTGCCGGTCACCGGGACGCCCGGCTCCTTTTCCGTGCGGGTGTTGCACGGGGTCCTGACGGCACGAGCCCCGTCTTCACCCCGGGGAAGCGGCGTCGGGAGAGGGGATGCGGAACAGCAAGGGGTTCGCACGTCTACTCCAGCAGGCTTCGGCGCGGAAGGTGGTCGCACCCCCCATGGGCAGCGCCGCGTCTCCCACGGGCAGTGGCTGCAGCTCCCAGGGGAGCACCTGCATGCGGCCGGCCCCGTTCGCGCACCCAGCCAAACGGCAGCCGTGCTTCCCACTGCCCGCAGCTCCCCGCGGGCTGCTCGCCGTCCGAGGTCTCGCCTCTCTGTGACCACCCGCACGGTTCCAACCCCCCCCCCCGCGGTCAGCGGGCCGTCCTTGGGCTGCTCCTTCCCACCTGGCGCAGGTGGGTCCTGCAGCGCGTCGGTCAGGAAGCGGATTGCGGGACGAACAAAGGGCGTTTGTCCAGGGCTGGGTTCCTCTCCTGGCACCCCACCTCGCCGCAGCCCCGTGCCAGCGCCCAGCCTCCCGGGGCTCGCGGCGTCGCTTCCGTTGGCTCTCAGAAAATGTGTTCGGCTTAACCAGGAGAGCATCCCCAGGCTGACGACCTGATGCCCGTGCGTTTACCGGGAGGGAGGCTTTGCTTTGTGCCGTTCAAAGGCTGCGCATCGCCGCTGGCAGCGCTCATTTCCAGCCCTGGCGGGGAGCCGAGGCGGCTGGGAGTTTTGCAGAGTTTGGGCAAAAGAGACTTAAAAGGCACCTTTGAAACGGGTGTTTGCGAGCAGACTCATTAGAACTCTGCTGCTCCTGGGAAATACAAAGTCCGTGCCTAATTGCTAATTACTGAACCCACAGAAGGCAGTGCCAGCAGATGGGTGATGGTGCTGTTAGTGAGAGCTGTTTTGAAGCCGGCTTTGTGCCAGGGAAAACCCCAAATCCCAGCACCTGGGGGCATGGACACATTGGAACAGGCTGCCCAGGGAGGTTGTGGATGCCCCGTCCCTGGAGGCATTCAAGGCCAGGCTGGACGTGGCTCTGGGCAGCCTGGTCTAGTGGTTGGTGACCCTGCACTCAGCAGGGGTGTTGAGACTAGATGATCCTTGAGGTCCTTTTCAACTCAGGCCATTCTGTGATTCTATGATTCTATGGGCAGCCCCACAGGAAGGGCAGTGAGACACCACTGGGGCAGGAACCCCACTGCCCATGGGAGAAGCTTATCCAGAACCAAGTGCCCACGCTGCTGAAGCTTTGCAAGAGCAGGAAACCACTGCGTTTTATATGTTCCTCCTACCCAGCTGCCTTCAAATTCGCTCTCACTTGTATTACAGGCTTTTGGTTAAACACGCTTCCATTGGAAGCCCAGGGAGACGCTGTGGTCGTGTAGCACATGAGGTGATGGAGAAGGAGGGTTTCCTATGAAGGGGAGCTGGGTGAACACCAGTAATCCACATTATAATCCAGAATGCCCTCAGCCAGCCCCGGGGAGGTCACAGTGCTCCCAGTGCCAGCCGCCCTGAAACCCGAGCCAGTCCCACCGCCATGCCCCGCTGAGCGGCCCCTTGCTCTCCTTGCTCCCCTCTTCCTCTCCTCCTCCTCCTCCTTCTTGGCCCTCACTGAGCCTGGGCACCCCGCGATGGGGCCGGGCAGCCATCCTGCCCCACAGCCCTGAGCCCTCAGGGGGACACAGGATGACAGCCGGGAGCTGCTTGGCGGATGGACGGGAGCCTCTTCTCCTCCTTTTTAGCCTTTCTTCCTGCTGTATCCCCACTGTAATATTCATTGCATCGATTATTTTTCATTTTTTTTAACTAACCAGCCAGCACTTTTCTTGACTTTGAAGGAGCATATTTATTTCTGGGTTTAAATACATCATCTGTAGACTGGAAAGAAAACAGCAGACAGGTACGTGGATTTATGGAAAACACTGCTTTTGCAATAGGGTCGGTCCAGGCTCTCTCATGTCCAGGCTGAAGCAGGGAGCTTTCACAGCTTGTTTGCTGGGATCTGCATTCCTTAGGGTGGAAACAGAGCCGAGACTTTCTGTGGGAGGAAAAGTAGAGATTCACCTTTATAGGTATAGCGGGGGCTATGCTCAGCATCTCAGTGGTTAATGCTCTGTGGGGTGCTGGGACAACTGGAACGGGAGGCAGGATGGATGCAGAGTGCATGTGGGATGGATAGGGGGTGGATGCAGGATGGATGTGGCATAGATGTGGGGTAGATGCAGGATGGATGAAGGATGGATGTGAGATAGCTGCGGGGTAGATGCGGGATGTGTGTGGAATGGATATGGGATAGGTGTGGAATACATGTGGGATGGATGAGGGATAGATACGGGGTGGATGCGAGATGGTTGTGGGATGGGTGCAGGGTGGATGCAGAATGGATATGGGATGGAAGTGGGATTGATGTGGGATGGATGCGCGGTGGATGCAGAATGGACGTGGGGTGGACGCAGATGGATGTGTGATGGATGCAGGGTAGATTCAGAATGGATGCAGGGTGGATGTGGGATGGACACGGGATGGATGCTAGATGGATGTGGGATGGGTATGGCATGGATACAGGGTGGATGTGGGATGCATATGGGATGGACGTGGTGTGGATGCAGGATGGATGCTTGCCTACACCAGGGCTGGTGCAGGCGGCATGCCGAGGGGCTGCTGGCCCACGGCAGCGTGCTGGCTGTCTTTCAGCCACTCTCCACCAGAGAGCGGGGAGGGCCGGCGGGACAAAAGGCGACATTATTCAGAGCGGAATAAGCATGAATGGAGTATTGAGAAATGCAATGTTAGGGGCTAGATTGATTTCCGAGCCCCGTAACTGAGCCGATTGTCTGCTGGCGGGTCTCCTCTGAGCGCTGGGCCGGCAGCAGCCCCATGGCGAGAACGGGGATGTGCAGGGGGCTGCATCCTGCGTGGCAGCTCTGTGGGAAGGGGCTGAGTCCTGCACAGGCATGACGTGAGCTCTCCCGTGCCATGCCTGGGTGATGGAAGCGGCGCTGTCACCATCCTGTGCTGCCAGTGAGAATCCAGCAGAGCCAGATGTTCACCATTCCAGCAGCAGCTGGTGAAGAGAGCAGAAAATGATGGGGAAATTGCATCTTATTATCTTTAATCTCTTCCTCATTTTCTCCATGCTTGCTTTCCATCTCGTCCCCATGGAGTTTGCGTCTCCTCCCACTGACGAACGATGTGATGCTGTGGTGCCAGACCTGCGCTCCCACACTAATGCCTCCTTTTTCCCAAGGATTAGGAGCAGCGCAGGTGTTGGGGTCCCACAGATGTTCCAACTGGGGTGGGAGGTACCGTGGTCATGTTATTGTAGGAGTGGGGTGGGAGCTGGGACTCATCCTCTGGAGAGGAGCTCTGTGATGGAGAGGGCTGGCCATGGGTGACAGCACAGTGACAGCCTGGCACGGCCTTATGGGGCTGGCAGCCCAGACAGGATGACAGGAGCCTTCCAACATGTGGGCTGTGACTTTCTGTGTGATGGGAAGCACCATCACTTCCCAAAAGTCAGCTGCATGGTGTGGCTTACTGGAGAGCTCTTACTACTCTTGTTCTCAGCAAACCCCAACCGGAGCCATATTTTGATGTGATTGCCACCCAATGGCTAACGCTGGTGTCTGCATGTTGCAGGAGGACCCCAGAGCAGCGATGAGCCCTGGTCCCTGCATGGCACGTGGGGCACTGCCTTCCTCCCTGCTCCTCCTCCTCCTCCTCGGCCCCACCGGTGAGCTCTGCTGTTTCTCTTCATGAATGGAAATGACTAAGTCCTACCGAAGGGCAGTTTGTCCTATTTTGGTGGTTTTATTCAGAAATGAGACTGGAAAGGGGCAGTGTTTACCTCAAGCCAGTTCCCTTTGTTCTCTGGGCTTTGTGAGCTGGATCAGAGGGAGCTGGAAGCTCTGTTCTCCAGGCTGGGTTTCCTCATTAGTGTGGACACACTGTGCATATTTTTCAGGTCTCTCTTGACTTTGCTGGAGGATGCTCTGAAATAAATACTTCAGAGCTTTGATTCTGACTAACGGGCGATGGATATTGAATATTTAACAATGTCCTCCTTATCTGCTGCTCGTTAAAAAGGTCTAAACGTGCTAAAAATCCATACAAGCCAGAAGAAATCACTGTTCCTAAAAAGGCCTGAACCCTTTGGGCTTCCCTGCTGGATGCTGAGATGGCTGCAGGGACACAGCAGCTTCGCTGCCCCATCTCACACCCCAGCACCCACCCCCTCTGCTGCCAAGCATCCTAAGGGTCCCCCCCATGTTTTTCAGGCTGCATCTTATGTTTTTCCTGGCTGAGAGTGCTGCAGCAGTGGGTGTTACCCAGGTGCTTGCACCACTGCAATGTGACAAATGCGATTGCAGGAGGCAGATCTGCGTGGTGCCCTGCAGCAGCCCCTGCAGCCCTCCTCCACTTCGGGGCTGCCCTCTTTCACCCTTGGGGTGGCTGCACCCCATCAGCTGCACTGGTACATGCATAGGAATACATGGCTTACAAAATGCTGACCACTGTGTGGAAAAAAAAAAAAGAATTAGAATGCATGGAGTGGTGCTCAGCACAGCATTTCCCATCAGGAACCACCAGCAGGCTCTCGTGGCAGGCAGGACCATTTTTCCGGGGCTTGCTGCTGCCACTCACCCTGCTCATAATGCAAGCTGCTGGCAGCGAAACAATGGCAGAGAGGAGAGGAGAGGCAGGAATGAAAGGCTGCTTCTGTCTGGAAGCTAGCAACTCCCCGGCGCGTGCCAGGAGAGCAGCTTGGTTTCATTAAGCTGCTAATGGCCACTCTTGGCACCTCTCTATCACATTCCATCCAAGGATTTGGGGGAGCTGCAGCTCCCCTGCTCCTGTCACCTCCTTCCCTGTGTCCTGTGAGACCCAACCCTGCCTTCTCTGTTTCAGGAACCTCCGAGCCCGCTCCGCCGCCGTTCCCAGGTGAGGTTCTTCTCTCCGAGTCGCTCTTCTCCAGGTTTTGCGGTTGAAAAATGCGTCAGAGAGGAAGCGTGTTGGTTCTGAACAAAGAGCAGCAACAAAAAGCTGAACCTCTTTTACAGAAAGGAAATAGAGATTCTTTATTATCCCTGTTCTGCTTACGTTCAGGCGAGTACAACCTCGCTGCTCCCTGCTAGCTGTCACCACGTCACTCACCACGTCCCCAGGAACAATCCCCTTGAGGGCTGCTTCCACCACGCTCCATATTGCCAGCAGCTTGGGAAAGCATTTCTATGCCACCACTTCCAGCTATGGCCATATTCGCTGGGACATGGTCATAGCGAGGGGGGGGTCGGCCTCTGCTCCCAGGTAACAGCAATAGGACGAGAGGTGATGGCCTTATGTTGCACCAGGGGAGGCTCAGGTTGGATATTAGGAGCAAGTCCTTCTCAGACAGAGCAGTGATGCGGTGGCACAGCTGCACAGGGAGGTGGTGGAGTCCCCATGCCAGGAGGTGTTCCAGAGCCGTGGGGATGTGGCACTGAGGGACGTGGGCAGTGGGCACGGTGGGGTGGGCTGGGTTGGGCTTGGGGATCTGAGAGGTCTTATCCAACCTCAGCGATTCTGTCATTCTATGAGAGGGTTGCACCTTCTCACCTGTGTTGTCATAAGGATGGCTTATCTCCCACGCCTGATAACACAGGTGACAAAGTGACACTGCACCCCGTACAATGACATAAAGATGTGTGGGATGTCCGCGTCCGCTGCTTCCAACCCACGAGCAGCACCCGTTAACTGCCACCAAGCCCGCCATCAAGCTGATGTGGTGTTAGCTAACATGAGGGCAGAAAGCCAACAGCTTGCTGCAGCCAGGAGTCACCCATTTGGTCCAAAGAGCAGAGATTTGGTGCAGAACAGGCCCAAAGTCTCTACACAATGTCCACTGACAGCTGTGGGATTTGGTCCAAAGAGCAGAGATTTGGTGCAGAACAGGCCCACACTCTCCACACGAAGCCCACCGGAGGTTGTGGGTCCATTGGACGCCGGGTGCCGCCCTCCCGGCCTGCCCACTGAAGCACTGTGCTGGGCCGTCCTTGCAGAACTGCGCCTGGCCAACGGGCCCAGCCACTGCCAGGGCCGCGTGGAGATCCTCTACAACGGCTCCTGGGGCACGGTGTGCGACGACGACTGGGACATCGTAGACGCCAACGTGGTGTGTCGCCAGCTGGGCTGCGGCCACGCCATCGCCCTGCCTGCACCCATGACCTTCGGCCAGGGGAGCGGGCCCATCTTCTTGGACAACGTGGACTGCAAGGGCCAGGAGGCGGCACTGAGCGAGTGCTGGAGCCACGGATGGGGCATCCACAACTGCTACCACTATGAGGACGTGGCTGTCGTCTGCAATGGTAATAATTCCTGGTTCCCTCAGGGCCAGCATGTGGCCAACAGAATATTATTGTTTGTAATGAGTGCATGGTCACAGCAGGGACCCTGGTTACGGCTTGTTTCTGGGAGGGTTTCTGCAGGCAGAAATTGATGCCATCTCTCATTGCCTTTCTAGAGCTCTCCCCCACATCAGCAAGCGAAGGACCGACCAGCAGGACTGCCACGGCCTCGGTGCAGAACGGGGAAGGTGAGCTGCTCGCGGCCTGTCCTGGCTGGGAGCTCTGCAAGGGGCGAGCAGAGAGCAGCACCCACATCCTATCACCTGTCACCCACCTCCCATCACCCATCCACCACCATCACCCACCTACCACCATCACCCACCTCCCATCACCCACCTCCCATCACCCACCTCCCATCACCCACCGTCTCAGTGTTTCCCCTCCACCAAACAGCCCCGCTGGGCTGGCCAAGAGAAGACCCCCAGAACCTCCACTTCTATGGTCAAATCCTGGTCCAGCTGTTCCTGCAGCATCCCACCATTTGTGCTGCCCTAAAGCAGATCCTCTTCCAGCCACTTGGGCAGTTTCTTCACCACCATAAGCACGTCCAGATCCCACCTCTGTGGGCTGGTGACCTTGAAGGGACAGCAAGACACTCGTCCCCCATGCTGTCACCCTGCAGGTGACGGCCAGATCCGGCTGGTGAGCGGGGCAGACGCCTGCCAGGGCCGCGTGGAGATCTTCTACCAAGGGAGCTGGGGCACAGTGTGTGACGACGACTGGGGGCTGAGCGACGCCAGCGTGGTCTGCAAGCAGGTGGGCTGCGGCCAGGCTCTGGAGTACAAGAGCAACGCCTATTTTGGCTACGGCACGGGGCACATCCTGCTGGACAACGTCAACTGCGAGGGCAGCGAGCCCATCCTCTCCGCCTGCTATAGCCTCGGCTGGGGCATCCACAACTGCGGCCACCACGAGGATGCCGGGGTCATCTGCATGGGTAATGGGGCACGAGGATGGGACGTCCTTGCGTGGAAACAGCCTGCCTGGCCAGGACAGGAGGGTGGAAGCAGAGCCAGGGCTGGGCATGCCACCAGGCTTACCCCCTCTCTGCATTGCCCATTTATATTGTTACTAATTCCACTGAACTCCCTCCTTATGTTGGATAACGAGTGGAGCAGGAAGTGACAGTGCTTTGGCTTTTCCACCATTCACCAACACAGCTGCTGATGGAGAGGAAGGGGCAGTTTTCTAAGGATGCCCCTCTCCTCCCCAGACACGGGCTGTCTCCTGTGCTGGGGCTGGGTGGCAGTGCTCAGTGCCCATCAGGTGGGGCAGGACCCGGGGAATCCAGCTTTGGGGCTGGTGTGGGGCTGGCTGCTCACACCCTGCCTCTGCTGTGCTCCTGCTGCTCAAGCACAGCTGGTGAATATTTGATGTATCAAGCTTCAGAAAAGCTCCTGTAGCGCTTGCATAGAGCTGGAGAACCTCTATTTCCAGGATGTGGGCAGTAAGGATGAAGGAGGTCCATCATCTC
This sequence comes from Numida meleagris, assembly GCF_002078875.1. Classification (NCBI taxonomy): domain Eukaryota; kingdom Metazoa; phylum Chordata; class Aves; order Galliformes; family Numididae; genus Numida; species Numida meleagris. The sequence continues at coordinate 4,266,054 of NC_034426.1, forward strand.
CATCTCTATCTCCATCACCTCCATCTCCACGTCCATCATCTCCACCTCCATCCTCACACCACTCCACTCTGCATCCTGGGGTCACAGCTAGAGGCTTTGATGCTTCACAGCTTCTCCCTGCCGGTCACCCCTGTCCTTCTGTGTCTCTGCAGGTCTGGACACATCCACCATCACATCCTTCACCACCTCCATGGCCCTGGACTATGAAGAGATGCTCACTGCCACAGCCACAGGTATGGGGTTGGCAGCAACCAGTGCCACAGGAGGGAGGACTGGCGGCTCTCTGGGCTGCCCCTTCCCATGGGGCAGCTACCACATGGGTCCAAGTGCACCTTGGTGAGGCTCTGGGGCTTTTTTGGGTGACCTTCCCAATGCCAGTTCCCAGGGAACTTCTTCCTCACCACCAAGGGACTTTGCCACGGGGCCACCGTGGTGCTGGCTGTGGCTCAGAGCAGGGACAGTGGGTGCTGGGGCCAGACACCTGAGCACCCGTGTGTCCCCATGTCTCAGCAATGACAGACGGCCACGAGCAGCCCTCGCCAGCAACCGAGGTGGTCACCACTGTGCTCATCACTGCCGAGCTGGAAAGTAAGCGTGTGGCTGCTGCTAGTCTGGCACGGCCCCAGCTCTGGGTTCTCCTGTCCCAGCCCCCTCACTGCCCTGGGAACATGACCCCATCGACCCAGGGCTTAGTCCACCCACGGCAGGGGTTGCCCCACAGCCCCTGGATCACCCCACATGTGTGTCCAGTTCTCCCAAGGTCCCCCCCATCTCCCCATTCTCCCCTCGTGCTCCCAGGAACTTCACCCTATACCTACTTGGGTACCTCCTTCATTCCCAGAATCTCCCCCCGTCTCCCCAAGGCTCCTCCCACGATCCCAGGGTTTTTACCGCATACCCATAGGGATACCTCCCTCATTCCCAGGGCTCCCCAGCGTCCCTAGGATACTCCTTTCGTCCTCTCGGGGCTCCTCCCACCCTCCCAGGGGCTCTCCCCATCTTCCCATCCTTCCCCCATCTCCCCAGGACCTCCACCCCTTCCTCATTCCCAGGGCTCCCCCCACGTGCCCGGAGGGCTCCCCCCATCTCCCCAGGACTCCGTTCATCCTCGCAGCGGCTTTACCCCATACCCGTAGGGCTACCGACCTCATTTCCGCGGCTCCTCCCTTGTCTCCAGGGGGCTTCCCCTCTACCCTCCCAGGATCTCCCCATATCTCCCAGGGGGCTCCTCCCATCCTCCCAGCACCTCCACCCGGGGCTCCCTCCTTCATTCCCGAGGCTCTCCCCACCCTCCCAGGGGCTCCCCCAGCCGCTCCTCCCCCC